>NC_088927.1:52115000-52222500 GCF_038396675.1 Hydra vulgaris | reverse complement strand
GTACATAAATATTTATACATGTTTTTTTTATAAAAGTCATTGTAAAACGCAATTTTTATTTTATTTTAACATTAAAACTTAGCATTTCAAAATTAACAGTATATATATAGCAACTACAAAATAAAACGCAAAGTAAACACTGATTTGCAAGTTGAATGAGAGAATTGAGCATTCATACAATACTTGTAAAACTAAATTTATAAAAATTATTTAAAATAAAAGGTTGGAATATATTTACTTTGAGATGAGTAACACTCCCAACAACATCAGATGGAGGTTGTAAAACCCATAACTGATCATCATTTTTTAATGAGTTGTAATTCCATAGAGCAACATGCCCTTGGTCTGTGCCACCAGCTAAAGTTCCTATAAAAACAGAGATATATTCAAATATAGTTAAACTTCATACTGCTATTTTAGATTACTTTATACATTTTTTTTGAAGTACATACATATATATATATATATATATATATATATATATATATATATATATATATATATATATATATATATATATATATATATATATATATGTATATATATATATATATATATATATATATATATATATATATATATATATATATATATATGTATATATATATATATATATATATATATGTATATATGTATATATATATATATATATATATATATATATATATATATATATAATATATATGTATATATATATATATATATATATATATATATATATATATATATATATATATATATATATGTATATGCATATATAAAATCTATTAATTATTTTTTAATTTTTGTTGTTGTTGTGAGGACCTTCATCTCTAAAACTCAAGCCTTGACAAATATTGAACCAGGATAAGCACGGTACTACCAGGGGCATGTGCAATCTTTGTAGAAAATAAACCCTATCCTTTAAACTACAAAAGACAGGTTTCTTTTCAACATATATTACAACTCCACCTCTTATTCTATTACACCTTCGCCTATTCTATTGTATAAAGAGTATCCCTCTAAATTTACTATTGACAAAGTTGTAAACCATTTTTTCATTATTGCAACTATTTTGAAATTTTTAAAACCACAAAAGTTTAAATTGTCTAACTTTATTATCAAGGATGTAGCATTTGAGTATATTAAAAAAAAATACAATTAATAAAACTAAATAAATATAAGATGACAAAACAAAATTAGGATGATGACAAAATACACTAAAAAGATGACAAAGTACATTAAAAGATGACAAAATAAATTAAAGGATGACATATTTACTTTAATTTGTTTATTAATTGCCTTTAACTTTGAATTTGACAATAATACATGGATTACATATCTTAAGGTAGCATTGAGTTGTCTTTCACTGTTCAATTGAATTTTTTTTCTCAATTCATAATTTTCCATTCTTTCAGTGCCAGTTAGATAAGGACAAATAAAACCACTTTTTCAACTTGGTTTTTTTATCACCTAAAAGCTTTGCTTTTGATAGTATTTGATTTCTCCCTGATATTGCATTAAAAACGGCTCAATTCAATTTTTTATAATACCCCAGACAAAATGTCGGATCGAAACTTGTTTAGGTCAGACAGTGTCCAATCAAAGTTTTAAAATATAATTTTTAAGGTTTTACGGAACCTAATTATGCACTCAAAATCTGTGTCATGTTACTCAGTTTATTTAACGATAGTCTAGTAAAGATGTAGTCTCTTCCCTTATTATTTTAAACTATTTCATCGCAGACTTTTTTTTTAATAAATATTTAATTCAATATTGTGTACTTTTTTTAGATAGGTCTAAATTTTTATTGAGTTTAATTTTTGAAAGCTTTATTAGTTAACATTGAATTACATTTATTAAACAGTTATTTAAGTATTTTTATCAAACCTAATCTCATCTATTTATATGTTATATGTTATATATATATATATATATATATATATATATATATATATATATATATATATATATATATATATATATATATTATATCTATATATATATATATATATATATATATATATATATATATATATATATATATATATATATATATATATATATATATATATATATATCAGGCTTCGACAGGAATGGCATGCGATCGCACGGTGTAACTGACCATGATTATTTTTTTTTCTTTACAATTCGAATATGACTGCTTTGATATTTTATAAATTTAAATGCATAACATAAGCTGCCTATAAAGAATGGTGAGAGGTATGAAGCAGTTATAAATTGGTTAAGGACACGTCTCTCAATGGAGATTACACAAGCTTACCTCTCTGCCTAAGAGGCTCACGAGCTCCATTTAGGCACTACCACACTGATGTTGGTTTAGAAAATGCGCAAAGAGAACTTATTTAGATTGTATTTGTAAATACAAATTGAAAAAAAAAAAATCATACTGAATTAAATTAAAATTTTAAAATCATTAGAGAAAAAAAAAATTTAAACGCATTTAAAAGAATTGTTACGAAACAAATAACTTATAATTATTGATCTTTTCTAAAGTTTTTATTTTACGGTAAGGCTTTAAATAAAATAAAAAATTATTTATGTTACTTTAAAATAAACGCATTACGTGTAAATTTTTTTTATAGTAAGTATGATAAATTTTTTTATGATAAATTTAAACGCTTAAAACTATTTTTCCATGTCTTTTTAAAAATCTTTTAAAATATTATTTTTATAAGTTACTTTAAATTATGAACAAGTTAAATTAAATCTTCCAATGATTTAATTGCTTTATTTTTTTTTGTTAATATTTTTACAAAAAACTATTCAAAAGTTTTTGTTAAACTTGACTTACTAATCAGAGCATGAAATGATTAAAAATTACAATTTTAAAAAGACTACGTTATTTTTTTAAACAATTTTTTTTGCACAACTTTTTTAAAAAAATGTTTATACAACTTATAAATATCATACTTTTTTGTTTTCAATAATTTAATTTAAATAATAATAAAGTATTTATTTTGTAGAATTTCATTCCTGTCTGTCAAAATGTCAGATTACTTTGTTAATTGATTGGACAATCTGAGGTTTAAGCCAAACAATGTTCGATGTCCGACCGTCAAATTGAGCCCTGATATATATATATATATATATATATATATATATATATATATATATATATATATATATATATATATATATATATATATATATATATATATATTTATATATACATATATATATATATATATATATATATATATATATATATATATATATATATATATATATAATTTTTTTTTTTTTTTTGAAAGTCAAAATGTGGAAAAGTTCAATCGTTATCATTATGTATTAGTAGCTTATAGTGAAAATTTCAACTTTCCAAATCAACTCTAAGGTAAAGAAGGTGGTTTTAGGCAATTTCTATATAATAAAATATTATATTGCGAATTTATCTTTTTATAATAACATTTTTTATATCAGGAGAATTTACCAAACACAATTTTTTTTTGTTAAAATGTTTTATTAAAATTATTTATATATCTATTTTTTAGTTATTTACATATTTTTATTTATAATAAATAACAAAAAGCATTAAAAAATAATATAATAAATAACTTTAATAATACGTTAGAAAAAAAAAAAAAAAGATTAGTTTGCTAATTCTCCTAACATTAAAATTTAAATTAAAAGATTACTCGCGGACAAATGAAAGTTTAACTTAAGAAGTAAATTTTCATTTCATTAAAATTTATTTTTCAATTGTTTAAGAGACTTTTTTCAAATAATTTGTTAAGTGTAGATAATTATAATAAAAAGCAACACGTGTATGCTGTGTATGATACGCACTTTTTTTGCTTAGCAAAAAAAGTATTTTTTTAATAGATTTATTTGCTGTTACAAAACAACTACTGTATTGTAAGCTACATTTTATACTATAAATATATAAATATATATAAATTTATAAACTGTACTGTTAGCTATATTTTTAGATAATGGTTTCAGGAAAAAAATGCCAGAATGCAATACTAGAGCCAGCTGAAGATTTGAGAAAGGCTTCAAGAAAGCGTAGACAGTTTAATTTATTAGGCTTTCTTCTGCAAAGCTCTGCTCCAAACCGACTTCCAATGACTGGAGAAATGCTCAGAAGGTTTTACTGGCTCAACATTAGGAAAGAAACTAGGTAACATCTGAAAGATTTCTGAATTTTATCTGTTTATTTGTACATAACTATTTGATATTTTTTTAGCGCTACCAAGATGAACTGTAAAGTTGTACTTTTGCTTCTAGAAAAACATGTGAAGAGAATTGGTAACAATCAGAGGTGTTTGCATTTTAAGTGAACTAGTAAGCTGGACTCAACTACAATTTCATGCTCACAGAGCAGTAAATCTGAAATAAAATTACCAACACGGTCAATGAGTACCAATCCGTAAAAAAACTCAAGACTCTAAGTCTACCAGAAAGAAGCAAATGCAAGAAATTAAACAACTTTCTATATGAAAGCAACTTCTTACTCCCAATTCATAAAGCCAATATTTTTAAGTTGATAAAGAGCAATCCAATAAGGAACAAAGAGTCTTGAAAAGAGGAGATTATTGAGTACCAATCCTAAAAAAGACTAAAGACTCTAAGTCTACCAGAAGGAAGCTACTGCAAGAAAGTAAACAACTTTCTAAATGAAAGCAACTTCTTATTCCCAATTCATAAGGCCAACATCTTTAACTTGATAAAGAGTGATCCAATGTGAAACAAAGAGGCTCGAAAAGAGGACATTAAATTCCTAAAGCACTGCCTCAAAAGACACATGGTCAAAAGACATATGGCGGGTATTGATAACACATTTCAAAAAAATGCGTGTTTGATAAAATACAGCACACTTGGTATATAGCTTCCCAGCTTGTGGTTTTGTCTCTTGCTAACAGGGATCTAGATGCCGACGTCAAGAACAACATCCTTAACAAATTGCTGTATTTTGCTGTTCCAGAAAAAAAAATTTATGGTACTTGAGAAACCTGGAATTCAGCCAGTCGTTGTTCCAATGTCATCTCTTAATGATTTTGTCACGGAGCAAAGTTATCTTTTCTTTTTTCTCTTAGAAATCACTAAGGAAGAGCTTTTGATGTGAAAAAAGAAACATTTTGCAAGCAGCTATACAGAAAAGTATAGCTGCTTGCGAAAGTGAGAGAGCCACTAAATCATTTGTCAAGTTCTCTGCTTGCGCAAATCAGCTTGCAGTGGTAAATGATCGGGTAGAATGTTACATAAAGCTGATCCAAGACTTTATTGGAAGGACAAATAATGAGGATAGACTTAAGGACATTCTTCAGGCAATTACTAAACATTTTTATACAGGTCTGTGGCATGTAAATTGTTAAGGGGAGGAAGTCATTTCTGAAAAGTTAGGTAATTTAGAATAGCAAACACATATCATGCTGATCTTTAATAACAAAAAAAGGAAGTCAATTGCACTTAACAATTTACACCTAACAACCCCTTCCCTCAAACAATGTACGTGCATGCTATACAATAATGTAAACGTAAAACTGTTTTAAGTATTTCCATATCATTTTATTTAATAAACTAAAGTATTAATTTTAAATACTAAGAATTTTAGAGTTTGGATTTAGGGATGGCTAAAATTCCGTACATTTTCAATGCCGGGATTTCTGGATTAGAAAAGTTGCCCTCGGGAAATCCTGGGATATCCCGGGATTGAATAGAAAAAAGCACAATTGTAGAAAGAGAAGTATAAGAAAAAATAATATTTTAAGTACTCGTAAGTATAGAACTACTATGTATCTACAACTTTATTTATTCAAAAAAAAAAAATAATACGTTTTAAGTATTCATCAAATACTTAAAAGTGATTAATTTAGTTATGGTATTAATAAAGTACTTAATTCATTAATGAACCTAAGTAATTTAAATTATAAAACAATAACTTAAAATGATAACACAGTATAAGTAAAAATAATAACTAAAAATAATATGAACATGCAGGAATATAAATGAGTTATATTTATTTTTGAAAGTACTACCCTAAAAATTCAAAGTGTCAATCATTTCATCGTTTAATTCTATTTGATTTTGTGAACATAAAAACTGAGAATGCTCTTTCAGACTCCTTAATTGTTGGCCATATAGATAATATATAATGATATTTTTTTTAAAGGTGTTCACATCTTAAGCTACTACTTTCAAATAACAGTATTTTTTTTTGAATTTCAATAGTTATTTTTTACCTTTATAGTTTGTGCTTGTATTGCTGTCAAACTTTTTTCCATCATTTCATTTAAGTTGTTCATTTTCATTGTTTTGACATTATTCTACTTTAGTATGCTGCTGTTATTATATCTGCCGAGTTTAAACACTTTATCAAGTTTATCATAACTTTTTTATTTTAGGTTTTTGTATTTGATAGAAAAACTTCTGGGATCTTTTATGAAGTAACCTGGTCATGAAGATATGCTAAGCTTCTTAACGCTGTTTTACACTATTAAATTCGGTGACTCAAAGCATCATATAATTGTTTTCTTATTTTAAATTGTTGTTCTTTTATTTTTGTCAACATAAACTTTTATGCATTGTCAGAAGCAGGGATGCGGAATCCCAAAAGGACTCCGGTTTTATATCTCTACTTTTTCCAAGTCTGTAATGTCCAGAAGCTCAAATTATGTTTAATGACTTATGATCTGCTATAAGAAATAAATTCATGAGTTTTATTACTTGAAACTTATTGTTTTTAAACCCGGAGTCCTGGAGTCCTGGTGTCCTCGCCGCCATTATACTTAAGGACTCCGGGTTCAAAAAATGATTGTTCCTCTAACCTTAAAGTCTTAATTTTTTTCTTGTTAGTAGTCCATAAACTTATTTATATTTTTAGAGCTCCTAGATACCAAAAACACGGATAAAGTAATCTTTTTGTGACTTTCAAATCCGGAGTCCTTTTTGGGACTCCGCATTCCTAGTCAGAAGAAATTAAATTTGCGTCTTGTTGACAAAATACTACCACAGTTGTTTTATTGGAAGTAAAAGTACTACTAAATCAGATATCATTCTATATTCTTTCTCGTTCACCTTTATTGAATCATCAATGTTAGAATCCACTTCTAAATCTAGAAGTGCCTTTTTAACGCAATAACTTTTTTAATTTTAAATTCACTAATTGCTCCATCATAAGTAACGAGCTGCGCCATCGGGTTTTGCAATCTATGATTAAATGAATGATCTTTCTAAACTTAATTTTTACGTACTTTTGTAAATAGCTTTCACTTTTGTTTGGGGACCTCTTAAACATTTTTACTATTTTCCTGACATTTTTGTTATAACCAATAATTTAGTTAACCAATAATTTAGTGCCTAATTTTAACTTCAGATGTTTCATTAATTGTCAATGAATCATTTGAATCTCGAATATAATCTTCCTCTTCAAAAACAATTTATGCTTAAAATAACGATAGCTAAAGTTTATTTAATAAATGAATTTAGATAACTTCATTATTTAAACAGACGTTAAGTAAACTATTGTAGTTTAATAAACCTGTATTTTGATAACTTCATTAATTAAACTGATGTTAACCTTATGTAAATCACATTTGTAATTAAATTGAGTGGATATAAAAATGAAATTAAAATCACGCAAACATTGGAATTAGAATGAATTAGAAAATTTAAAATAAATAGGTATTTCTTCTATCAAAAATGTTTGATCTTCCAATTTGCAAGTGCTAAACTCCATTAATTTTTGATATTATATTAGTTTTAATATTATACTATATATATACATTCTTTATGTTTAATCGTACAAAATCTGTACAATTAAATATATAAAAAATGTATACATAGTAAAAATGTATACATATTGCAGATAAGCAATAATGTTTTTAGCTTGCATTTTTAATAAAATAAAGGAAGAGGGCGAATAAAAAGAAAACATTGCAAAGGGGATAAAAAGCTACAAAACCAAGTCGCTACAATTCCAAAGCCTATATTTACATTTTATGACGTAAAAATTTCTCAATTAAAAATTAAGCTTAAACTTCTTGTACTTTTTTTATGACGATCCCGAAATCCAGCGCCGTACTTTCGCAAGTGCAACAACTGCAATCGCACTGGGCCCCCTATTAAATAAATTAGAAAAACTTCTCCAATACCATAAATTACTACGAATTAAAAGAAAGAAAAAAAATTCGTTTAACTTTCAAAAAAATCTAATTGGCAACGATTTAATTTGAAACCAATATACCTAATAATTCAGTTGTTTTTTGCTTCAAATTGTTATCTTCTGTTTGTTTATTATATCGTATTATTAGTGAAAAGTAATATTATTTCAAAGTTATTAACAGAAATAAGTTTTATTTTAATTTTTTGTGGATATTGTGCATCGCAAATTATAAAATACGGTATTATTAATAATTTACATTTTTAAATTAAATTTTATTATAATTGTAACATTTATATTTTTATATTTATGGATCTATTTAATTTATATTATTGCGCAAATAATTTACGGCTGACTTATAAAACATAGCCATTATTTTTAGGTTTAACGATTCGTTTATATATTTAATAAATTGTAATTTTCACTTTTCAAATTCAATTTTTGTTAACGAACATAGTTTGAAAACATATACATATATTCAAATTTATAGAAGAAATACATCAGGTGTCAGGTAAGATAGGCTCAGTTGTGTTATCAATATATTTATTTTAGTTTTTTATTTATTTTTTAAACTGATGTTTTTGTAAATTTTTTCACCTCAATTAGAAATGTCGAAAAGATGTTATGAAAGCGGCGCACAAAAAAGAGCAAAACAGGTCCGGAAATCAGCAGAATTAAATAGGCTTGCTGGATCATTAGATAAATTTTTTAAACGAGGCGAAAGTTCATTAATTTCGAACACTAATTTAATTGAAATATGTAATTCAAATAGTATGTCTCAACTTGAAAACAATGTAGAAGAAAATGTCAATGAGCCACAACTTTAGAATATTGATGATAATCAGAGCGAGAATGTAGATGATGAATCAGGAACCAATTGCGTAAATATTGACGATATTTTATCTGATAATATTTCAGAAATTAGTAATAATCCACAAATAGAGAGCAGTACTTTATCTGCTAAATTTAAATATGATATATTAGATCCTGCAAATTGGCCTGTTGAAATCGACAACAAACAACGGATGTTTTTGGTCGAGCAGTCACCAAAATGTATAAAAGGTATCCGTTATAAAAGAAATTCTCAAGGAAGATGTTTCAGTGACGCTTTTTTTTATCGGCAAATGAAAAATGGTTAAAAAGAATTAAGAAAATGGCTTCTATATTCTAACTCAACAGGAAACATTTTCTGCTTTTGTTGCCGTTTGTTTTCATCGATAAAAATAAGCTTAACTTATGGAGGATTTTCTGACTATGCACACACAGGAAAACGGTTATCTGAACATGAATCTTCAAAGAAACATCTTGAATCAGCGTATAAATGGCGAATTCTAGAATTTAATATAAAACGTATAACAGGAATAGACTCAATGAAGATGTGTTCAATAAAGAAAAACGAAGGTGGCGAATAATTTTGAAATGTATTGTAAAAGCGGTATTGTTTTTAAGTGAACGAAATTTAGCTTTTAGAGGCAGCAACGAAAAACTTTTTGAACCGAATAATGGTAATTTTTTGGGAGTAATTGAATTACTTTCTGATTTTGTTCCAGAACTAAAAATGCATTTAAAATCAATAACTGAAACGGAAAAAAGAGTGACGTCATATTTTTCCGCTAAAATTCAAAACGAGATTATATTACAACTAGCTTCTAAAGTTTTACATATAATAGTAAATAATATTAAATCATCAAAGTACTTTTCAGTTATGATAGATTCAACACCGGATTTTCGCAAAAAAGACCAGTTGTCCATCAATATTCGGTATGTTAAAATAACGGACCACAAGCCTAGTATTCAAGAAAGTTTCTTAAGCTTTGTAAATATATTGTCCTCAACTGGCGAAAATTTAGCAAATGTCCTTATTTTATATAGTGTAAAATATTTATTTTCATATAGATAGTGTAAAAAACACTATTAAAAGTCAGAATTATTTCACTACATTAAATAATATATATAAGATTTTTGCTGCATCGACAAAGCGATGGGCTATTCAAGTAAAATATTTAAAAATTAATCTGAAGGCACCCAGCGATACTCGATGGGAATATCGCTTTAAAAGTATAAAAGCCGTGAAATACCAGATTAAAGAAATTAGTCTTGCGCTAGATGAACTTAAAAATACCTACCCAGATTGTAAAACTCTTGCTGCATCTTTAATAAAACAAATACATTCTTATGAATTTATTGTATTAATAACAATTTGGTATCACTTGTTATCAAAGCTTCACATTTTTAGCCAATTGCTTTAGCGAAAAGATATGGCAATTAATATTGCATTATAACATACAAGTGCTATGCTGTTATCGCTTGATGATTTTAAAAACAATTTCGAAGAAATTATAAAAGAAGCACGGGAGTCATCAGTTGCAATAAATGTAATAGCACAGTTCACTGAACGGCCTTCTCGTGATACGCAAATATTAACAAGTAGAAACAATGAACGTCTTGATAAATCACCAGAACCTAGTTTACCATTACCAAAACGGAGAGTACGTAATCTCAAAAGATTGGCTGACTACTGTTATTATACAGACCATAAAAATAAAGCAGATGATAAATATAACTATTTCGATATTATTAGTACAGATGATATACCAGATAATGAAATTGAACCGTCAGAAGAAGAAACTGAATTAATTGAATGCTGTGAAGATATTGATATATATAATCTCATTCCTGAAATTGATAATGAGAGTAACCATCTAACTATAACTGATGAAGATAAATTTAAACAATCTTATTTTTATAAATTAATCGATATTGTAGAAGATTCATTGCAAGAACGATTTGAATCGTATAATTCTTTAAATGAAATTTTCGGTTTTCTCTTCGATAATAAGAAGCTAAAAACTATGAATAAAAATGATTTCAATGCTAATTGTACAAATCTGGTCAAGCACTTAGAAGGCGATATTGAAGAAGTGGAATTTAAAAATGAACTTTCTATTTTAAAATATATTTTAGAAGATAATTATACTATTATGCAGAATTTTCAATTCATTTTAGAAAGGAATTTGGAAGAATTATATCGAAATGTATGTATCGTATATCGAATAATTTTAACAATACCCATTACAGTTGCTCATTGTGAACGGTCGTTTTCAAAATTAAAATTAATTGAAAATTATCTACGATCTACTATGCCGCAGGAAAGACTTTCTGGATTAGCAATACTGTCAATTGAAAGTGCAACAGATTGATTACAATGACATAATTGATGAATTTGCCAGCAAAAGAGTTAGAAATATTACTTTATAATTGCTAGTATTTTTTTAAATACAATCAATAAAAAATTAATTCAAATTTAAAAAAAAATTTTTTTTAATTTCTGCACAGGGCCCCCAAAAGTTACAGCACGGCGCTGCCGAAATCCCGGAATTTACAAATTTTACATTACATTTTGTACAAATCGAACAATTTGTACAAAATCCCGGAATTTTGGAATTCCAGGATTGCCATCCCTACTTGGATTATTTAATTATTTTACAAAATAACTTGTCTTTTTAAGTTTATTTATTATTGTCTGGGTTGTCCATAAAAACAGACAGCAAGTATCCAAGAAAGTTACAAAGAAGTACCTGCAGAAAATACAATAAGTATCACAACTGTCATCACATTTTTGTTGCCTTTCAACTTTATTTAGAACTGTTATATGAAATAAAACTGTCACACAAAATCTGTATCTTCCTTATTCTATTAGATATATTTTAAATGGAAATAAGTATTTTGTGAGTGTTTTAAATTTTGAACTATCTATATTCGAAACTTTAAAATATGATATTTATAAAAAATTCTTTTATATAGAAATTGTTTAAAACCACCTTCTTTACCTTACAGTTCGGAAGGCTAAAATGGTCAATACAAGCTACTTAAACATAATGAAAATGATTGAACTTTTCCACATTTAAAAAAAAAATTTTTTTTAAGACACCCTGTATATATATATTTATTATATATATATACATATATAATAAAAATATATATATTTTTTTTGAGACACCCTATATATATATATATATATATATATATATATATATATATATATATATATATATATATATATATATATATATATATATATATATATATATATATATATATATATATATTTATTATATATATACATATATAATAAATATATGGGTCATTCTCCTGAAAAGTAACATTTTCAATAGTTAATTTTATAAAAATTAAATATTAAATTTTTTAAACCAAACTTTTTGTGGTTATAGCTTTGAGTATATGTAATCATTTGAAAGTATTCACACAACTCGTCAAATGTCAGTTTACTAAAAAAAAATATAAAACTTATAGTATAACCCACAGACGTGACAACTTTACCACAGATGTGACGTTAAGAGTAATATCACTTATGCTGTAACAGCTATAAGTGTTGTTAAAGTAGTTTTCATAAATAATAATCATCTACTATCAATAGTTTTTATTAGCTAACATGAAATAGTATATGGTACAAGTTTTTAAAATTTTGTTAGTGTATTTTGTACGTATATTAGCAAATGTTTTTAAATGGTAAATCTTGTGGAAAACTGTATTGCCCCCTGTTGTTGAGGTTTGGCTGGCACAATATAAACACTACATCGCCTTTATCGGTGACAGAGATGTCATCTTTCTCCGGAAACGTGAAAAATTCCTGGCCATATCTTCCCAAAAAATTTATGACAAACTCATTTCCATCTGCTGCTAAGGCTTGAATTAACCCAACATAGTATTTGACAATTTTTTAGGAAGTTTGAAACTTCACAATCACAAAGTCATTCATTTTAATAGACAAGGTGCCCTCCTCACAATCGCCGTAAACACTGTGATAACTTAGTCTTGTCTTTTTCTTTTTACATATACTTGGACCTTGGTTTTCTTGTGCCAAACCTTTGGATATTGTTCCTTCAGCAAGTGCTTTCTTCCTTTTCAAGGATCGTTGACCTGGTAAAGTATGTTAAGGAATTTTTTAAAACAGAAGCAAATAAAATTATTTATAAAAAAAAAATTACAAAATTAAATAACAGTTAAATATAGTTTTTGATGCACAACTTATTTCAATATTTTATGAAAATACAAGGCTCGCTGAAAAACTAAATATTAATGTTCAAACATTCTTGATGGCTAAGTACCTATGACATTTAAGCAATGCAAAAGTTTGCAATATTCAATATGAGCCAATATAAATTTATACATTAAAAGGATACGAGGATGAAGATCTGTCTAAGATTCAGTAGGGATTAGTACTTCTCCAATACAATAGTGATTGCATTTTGTACCATTGTCACATTCAGTGTATGTCAGCCTTCTCATATACAAAGTTACTTTTTTAGTGGAACTCCAAAACACCTCATGAACTTGTAAAGTCCCCTTGAAAGTTGTTAGGTTTTTGGGTACACATTTCTCATAGAGACTGAAATATGTTTTTTTAATAGTATAGATGGTTATACTTGGACACTTTTCTTTTATTTCTTCAACCGAACAATTATTATCAGGAATATCGTTCCCTTGTCCTATTATGCCGTTCTTTTGATACATCTCCCTATTTCATCAGGGGCACCTTTTCCGTGCCCCTTTTCTGTGAAATGCCATCTCATTGTTTTAGCTCCAAACTCTTTTCGAAAAAAAGTACCTAGCAAATAGAACATGGACTTGTTTCGGTACTGTTGAGAAGCACTATCGCTAAGAAAATGAACTGTTTCAATGATTGGCAGCTTTTCTTTCAAGTCATTAATAACAGGCTTTAAATGTGCACAGATCCCAACAAAGTCGTGTTGCCTGTTTTCTGAAAATGTACAGTAAGATTTGGCCTTTATTTTGTTTTCAGAAATACTGTAATAGTACATCACAACTGTATGGATTGACACTTGGTTTCTTGATCCACCAAAATGGAGCGATTGAATTTCTTTTGAGTATTTGCAATTGTAATTTTCTGAAAAATCACAATGAATGAAAATATCCCTTGGCCCCAAGTTATTTTTTTTTTTCTGATGTAGCTTTGTCCTGGTGTTTTATATTGCATACATTCCTCATAAACTTTTCCAACATGTTACTAATAAAATGTAAAAACAACTGTTTTTTAGTTAATGTTAACTCTTCTTTTACAGTTTTGAAACATGTCTTCATTTTACCTTTTACCCAAACTTCAACTCTTTTTAGACCATTGAGTACAAGTTGCCTGTTGATCCTCAAATTCTTTACAAACTATTTTTTCGTTTAAACAGCATACTCCACATTTTCTTTCTAGGCACAATTCTCTCAGCTCGCCATCACATGTTATACTTTTTAGCAAGTCAGTGGGATATTTAAATACCAACATCTTTAAAGTATACAACTTTTCAAGAACCAAAGCGAAATTCTCATGGTCAATACAAAGACAAGTATCTCGTTTACAAAAGTCTGGTTGAACTACCCAAAAGGGTCTCAATTTACAAAATGTGCTATAAGATGTTGAATTGAACTTGTTTGTTTGTTTAAAGTCAATATACAAATTTAACATTGTATCATTCAATAGTCTTTTCTGTTTTTTCAGTTTGTTTCTTGTTATTGTTTCTTTTTTCCCAGCCGTAAGCCTACTAGAACTATCTTTTTATAAAAAGTTTTGTACTTCCATCTTAAGTTTTCGATAATGAAAACTATATCTTTTATTAATGAATTCATTCCTTAAGTTCTACCAGCTTTGCTTTCTTGCATTTCAATTCACAGAGAATACTCACTTTGTTGATTGCAGCTCTTTTCAAGGCATTACATTTGGATAAGAAAGTTATATCATTCTTTCTTTCTGCCTCAAATGCAAAGTTATCCGCAACTTTTTGAAGCTGGATAATTGTTTTTTCCAAATAGACAACCTTAATATTCATTTCTTGAATTTCTAAAGCAATCTTAACCTCTTTTTTTATTCTTCTCCTTGCTCAATTTGATTTTAGATTTATGAACAAGTGATTGTTGATACTTTTGATGAGAAGATTTAACATAAGATAACAAATTCTTTGAAATGGGAAAATCGTGAGGTTTAAAGTTTTTTTTGTTTCATATAGTCCAATACTAATTGTTGAGAAATAAGACTTTCCATGTCACGATTTTCAACAAGAAGCCTTTTGTTTTCATTAAATCCTCACTCAACAGTTGCCTGACCATGAGATAGAACTAAAACTATTTTGGCAACAGACCAAAGGGATTTATAGTTAGGATCTGAACAAATGTGCTTCCAGAGAAAGTCCAACCAATCTTAAGATTCATCAAATTCTTTGAATAATTCTGTGTTAGCCTTAACAAAATTGGACAAAAATTTTGAATACTCTTATTTGGTTTTCATTGCGGTTTCAGAAGTCAGTTTTTTCAAACCAACAAGGATTTCAAACATTTTGTTTAATAAAACTGGTGATAACTCTGCCGGTTCTAACATAACTTTAGGAGACAAACAAGAAGAACAAGATTATTTTTTTATATACTTTTTTCTGTAAAATGCATAATGATGGACCATCGTTCATTTCCAAAATGATACCTATAAGTAAATTAAGCTCTCAACTTCTTTTTGAACAAAATAGTATTACTATCCAATCTATAAAGGAGTCTTTGGGTCAAATTAAAGCTATAATATGCAATGGAAACAGAATTAATCAGGCATTTTTTTAAATCTATGAAAGATCAGCTCCAGATAAACCTTGGTTGACTAATGATGGTATTTTCTTAATCTTCGATTATGTCTATTTGCTTAAAAACTTTAGAAATAATTGGCTTAATGAAAAACTGATCAAATTATTTTTTATGATAAAGGAGTATCTAAAGTAGCTCAATGGAATCATCTTTAAAAGCTTTATGAACTTGAATCTAAAAATTTAGTTAAACTATCCAATTTAAATGAAATTTTAATATTTCCAAAGCCAATTGTGAGGCAATCAGTTTCTACCTGTTTAAGGGTATTTTGTGACAAAACTTACCATGCTTTAATTAATCATCCAGGACTGCAGTATGTAAGAGATAGACAAGATGCATCAGATTTTATTAAGATTGGTGTGTCATGGTAGAAAGTTCTCAATGTTAAGGGAACAGGTGCTGATATTAGATTCAATAATGAACTTCAAGCAGTAATTAGAGATCCTAATGATAATAGTTTAGAAAATATATTGAATTTTGGAAATATGGCTTTAAAGATGGCTGGAAAGCAAGGTAAAAGGGAGAAACAGCTTACTTGTGACACTGCACAGTCAATTTACCACACATGCAATGGTGTTGTTGAACTATGTAGATCATTATTGGATAGCTCACATCAATATGTCATTCTTAGTGAGTTTTCTACTGATCCATTGGAAAAAGAATTTAGCAAATTGCGCCAAGATTCAGGAGGTACATATTTTATAACAGTACAGCAAGTGATTGAAAAGTTGAATATTTCAAGAGCTAAGCTTTTGCTATCACTTGATAACCCAGAGATTGAGATAAGTCTTGATACAACCCATTCTTGTCCGAATTGTGGTTTTCTACTGGATGAGCCCTGCTGAGATATTTGACAATCTACCAGATCTTGAATCTTTTATTTCTCCTGACACAAATATGGCTCTTATATATATATCAGCATATTTAACTCGTAAAGAGAAAGAACAATCGGAAAACGAATTACTAGATAAAACCACTTTTTACCACCAAAAGTATGGACAAAACATAGACTCAATTGACCGTGGTGGGCTTAATATTCCCACAGATAATACCTGTCAATGGGTAATATTTTCTTATATAGTTTTCAATGCAATTAAGGATAAAGTGTGCAGAATATCATTAAGCAATATTCTAATGATGATTTCAGAGTTTTAAGATGCAGCAACACCATGGAAATATTTTTTCAAATTTTTTTGAACAATTTATGTAAACTTCTGACTCCGCATTCAAATAAAGAACCAGCTAAAAAAATATTAAAATTGTCGTGAATTCTTTGACAAATTTAAAAACAAAAAAATATATATATTTTATTTAATTAAAGTTTTTATTTAAAGTTTTTTTGTTGATTATATATATAAATATATATATATATATATATATATATATATATATATATATATATATATATATATATATATATATATATATATATATATATATATATATATATATATATATATATATATATATACACACATATATATATATATATACACATATATATATATATATATATATATATATATATATATATATATATATATAAAATTTATGTTTTGTTTTAATTTCATTTTTTAATTATAAAGTAAATCTTTTTGAGAGAAAAAAGTTTATAGAGTTAAAATAAAATTACTAAACCGATTTTTTTTAGTTTTTGCTGTTTATAAAATAGGCCCCCAGTCAGATATGCCGTTTGCGCGTTGGCAAGGCCTGCAGTATAGATCGCCTTCGTTACATGATTACTTAGTTTTGTTTTCCGTTCCATTTAAAATTTTCTGTTAATGGAAATCCACCTTTAAAGACACAATTAAATAAAAAATATGAATGCGATTCTACAACTTGTATTGGTTAACAAACGCAAAAAAAATTTAGTTTAATTAAAACTTTATTTCTATAATAAATTTAATTTAAAAATATTGAAGTAAACGGACAAGCAAAATTTACACAATTGTTTGCCTGTACGATAATCCGGAAAACGCTTAAAAACGTTTTTTAAAAATGTGTGGCTATGAAAATAGCCATTCCACGCACCAAAAATAAATTAGTGCTTAGTTAGTGACTTATGGTCTTTCTCGTTATGTTTAAGAAGCAACGCAAACTGAATATTTGGTGACACACCACCATTTGCAATTGCAACTCCAGCTAATTGTTTGTTTAACTCTTCGTCGTTTCGGACAGCCAACTGCAAATGACGAGGATTGATTCTTGTTTTCTTGTTGTCGCGGACAGCGTTACCAGCCAATTCTAATGTTTCAGCAGTAAGATATTCCATAACTGTAGCCAAATAAACTGGAGCCGCTGACCCAATACGATTTGTATAGTGTCCTTTGCGCAAAAACCGATGAATGCGTCCAACTGGAAACTGAAGGCCGGCTCCAGAGGATCGAGTCTTTGCTTTTCTATTAGTTTTTCCACTTTTACCACGCTCTGAAATTTTTATTTAGTTATAAAATAACCTTATTTTTAATTAAAAAATAACGAAATGTAACCAATCAGTTCCAATAAATTGTTAAATTTGTTTGTTGCAATTTCTTTCGTTTTGTTTATAAACAAGCAAGTGGTCTCAAACTACCTTTTTTAAAAATCGAATTTTCAAATTATTTTTATTTCGAATTTTAACTTTTTTTTTGAACTCTTTTTGCTAGTTCAACGAAAAAAAAAAAAGATTTTAATTTTAATTTGTTTTTATATTTTAAGAGGTCTGAAACTAAAACCAAAAACAGCTTTTATTAAAATTGCGTTCATACACAGTGTTACAAAATGAAAATTAATTTGAACTTTGTGTGCCTCGTAAAACCTTTTTGGGTTAGTACATAAATGGGTATAGTACACAAACACAAACTTTTGGGTATAGTAAACAAATAGGCTGTCGCATTGGTATAAATCCTAAAATCAGACTATTTCGTCCGTGTGTGAAAAAGTGGTTTGAATGAAAAATAAATTTTTTTAAAGGCAAAAGTAATATACAACTCTAAACCTTAAAAAAATTAAAAAACAAATTAAAAAACAACCGTACCGCAAAAACCACAATGTTGGCTTTTCTACATGCTATGTCACAAAGTGATCTAGCATGTAGAAAAAGATTCAGGATTTAAAAAACTTGATATATTATGATAGCTAATATGTCAGCCTTTAAATTAAAGCAGCTTTAGTGATTTTTTTATTTGTTAAATACTTTGGTATTTGCACTAGAGTAAACATTTCAAGTATAAAAGTGTGTAGTTTTTTTTTGTTTTGTAGGAGCCTAGAAGCCGTATCAGATAGTAAGTTAGCAAAATATAGTTTTTCTATTACACAGTGGGTCAGAAGCCGGCAAAACCATACAAAAAAGTTTTTAAATTTTGAAATTTTGAAAAAGGCAAATTTTGCTCAATATATTAATAAGCCAGAAATTATATTTTATTAAAAAATAATTTTTCAATAAAACCCCATATTTGTTGTTTAAATATTTCCTTAAATACTTTTTATCAATAACAACAAAAAAGTGTGAAAATTTTATTTTTTTACATCTTTTGAAAACTTTGATTTCTTATTTTAAAGAAGTTTAAGTTTATTTTTTAACTCCTAAATGACTTATATAGTATTATGTTAATATTTAAATCACATAAAAAAAAAAACATTTTTTGCATTTTATATAAATATTTTCAACAATGCAAACATCAATAATTTTGAGTTATAAGTTTTTATTTTTTTCAAAAATATCATTTAAAACCATCGGATCAACCTGTATCAACCGCTTAAAATGATATATAAATGAATACCAATATGACATTGATCTTGTGGTATAAAAATTGGCTGCCTATAGCTGCCTAAACGAATACACTTTTAAATTCAATTAACTACGTCCACGTTTCTTGTTAATGCGTTTTTGATCGATAACAAAAAATTTAAGAAGATTTGAAATTTAAAAACTGCAGTTTAACTTTATAATAATTTTTATTAAAGACATAAGTTTAAAATTAAATATTTTTGTATTTTTTAATTGCTTTCTAGTAACTTCCTCGTATTTGCTCAATGAACATTTAGATCGCATTGAAACCATTATTCTTAATTTTTTATGCTACCGTTTTAAAGTAATAAAAACTCAGAGACTGTGATAAAATATGAATTATATACTTCTACGTAGTACAAGTTTGGGACATAATATTTATTATTTATTTTATAATTTCCGAAAACAATAAAATTATATGTAATCGATAAAAAACACGATAACAACCAATGAGAAATAAAGGAAAGGAACTGAGTTTCATAGTTACTGCTCGTAAAAAAATTACTTTATTAAAAACATTTTAAATTACTTTCTTCCAAATTAAAATTATTTTATTGAACAGACAATCTCTTAAAAATGGAAAGGAGATATCTTATGAATTATATAATGGAAAATAATTTACTGCAAAATGATGATTTACATGCAAAAATTTTGAGTTTTGTTTCCCAAAGCAATTTTGAAGAATCTAATGATAACTTGTCAATTATTTCGAAATTCATTTACCAAGCTAAAAACAAGTGGAAAAAATTGAATAGAACAAGTGCAGTATTTGAAAAAAGATATAAAGTTTGGTTAAATCAAACTATATTTGACTGTAAAAAAAAAAAACTTTACTTTAACTATGTGTAAATTTATTATAATGTGTATAATTTATTTGTATTATTATTACGACGATTTAATAATTGATAAAATAATATTATACTTAAAGGTGGACGCCCTTCGATTTTGTTTGAAGATGCGTCTGTGAGAACTAAAGATCGCATAATTAAAGAGCTTTTGAGTAAATATAATTTAAACGAACTTTTTTTTGCAGCAAGCAAAAGTTTGAAAAGGGATAAAAGGTTTGTAGAAGCAAAAGTGGCTAAAAAAATATACAACAAAGAATTATCGACAGAATCACTTACTTCAGAACAATCATTAGCGCTAGTCTTAGATGCTTATTTATCCAAAGAAACTTATCAGCATTTAAGAAACAATGCTCTTCCATTCAGCTCTCTATACCCATCCTATCATATTGTAAAAGAGGCTAAAAATAAATGCTACCCTGAAAACATTCAGGTCAGTGACTACTCTGCAGAGGTTCCATTACAAGCTCTGCTTTTTATACTGCATCAAGAATATGTTCAGCTTATAGTGTTGTGTTAAATTCACCTGTGCTTAACGATTGTACTAAACTATTTATAATATACAAAGCTGGTTTTGATGGTGCAACAGGACAATCTGTTTATAAACAACTGTCAGATGTTTCTAGTGAACTTCATACAGATGAATCACTTTTCATAACTTGCTTGGTTCCTCTAGAACTATATTGTTTCAAAGATGACAAAAAAAAGGTTGTTTGGAGAAATCCGAAACCATCGTCAACTAATTACTGCAGACCTCTGAGATTTAAATATGGAAAAGAATCAAATGAAGTAATTCTTGCAGAATATGAGTCAATTATGGCTTCTATTAAAGAGATAACATTATCTGTTGTCCCTGTTTTATTGGAGGACGGTACAACAAAGGAAGTTGGAATACAACATATTGTAAATTTAACAATGATAGATGGAAAAATTCAAACTATTATTTCCACAGCAACCAACTCATACCAATGCTGTTCAGTGTGTGGTGCATCTCCAATCGAAATGAACAATTTATCTTTAGTTGTTCAAAAAAAAACTTTAGAAGGCAATATAAAACATGGCGTTTCAACTTTGCATGCTTGGATAAGGTTTTTAGATTTTTTTATAAATGGAAAATAAATGAGTTTTTTAGTAATTTGCGTAATTATGTAATAAAATTTGAAGTTTTTAAAAAGCAAATGTTATTTTTTCCACAAATTATGTTTTTCAATATAATAAACTGTTTCTAATTTAAAAAAATAAAAAAATTTTGGTTTTAGAGGTTTTGACTAGAAAATGTCACTTTTGACCCACTGTGTATTACCAATGGATTTAACTGAGTACTTTAATTCAAAAAAAGATTATTGATTGTCGTTGCATTCGTTATAATGGTCGTATATCAGATGATTTAACACCATCAACTCAGCAACTCACTGTGCTGCAAATTAAACGGAGAACATCAAGACAATTAGGAAATTGCTTTAGGCCAAAAGCTTGGCATTTCCTTTGTTTGCAACAACATTCAACTTTACATTTAATAAATTTTTTTTTAGTTTCTTCTTTCTTTCTTTTGGCTTCCTTCTTATGCTATATCTATGTTATCTTTTTCTAACTCTATTTGATTAAAAAATTATCGTTAAATATTTTAGAGTACATTAGTCGCTTACAGATCAATCAATCAATATATTTCCACCTTAATAACTGTATATAAAAAAAAAGAAAGTGAGGGACATTTACTAACAGTTACAAACTGATGATGCGTAAAGACCTACGATGGCATAAAAACAATTATTGTAAAAAATAAAAATAATATTAATAATAATAATAATATTAACTAAAAACAATAATAACAAAATAATAATAAATAATAATAATATTAAATAAAAACAATAATAACAAAATAATAATAATAATAAATAATAATAATAACAATAAACAATTATAATAATAGATTGAATGAGGCAAATCATAACAGTAGCAGTAAATAGAATTAATAATAGCAGTTAAAGTAGTAATAGTGGTTAGTAGGAAATAATAACAATAATATCTAAGATATGGTAAGGCATATTGTATTGTTAGTAAGAAGAAGTAAGTTTTTTTTATAATTTTTTATATACTTTTAATTTATACATTAAATTTAAATTTTTTGCATTTAATTAAAAATAAAATGTAACATTTAATGTGATAATATATTGTTTAATATATTAAATGAAATTTTAATTTTTTATTTTTTAATTATATTATTTCAATATATTTTAATCATTTTTTGTTTGTTTGTTGTTGTTATATATTAATATATAAACACATACCTACAAATACACTCATACACACAAACATAAATAACATACCTACAAATACACCCATAAACACTACCATACAAAAACACCCATAAACCTTTACCTACAAATACACCCATATACATATACACACAAACATAAATAACACCCATACACACAAATATAAATACAGTTATACATACATATACACACATATACACACACTCATACAACACATATGTACATATACACGGATACATATACACACATATACTTATACATACGTACGTATGCATATATATATACACACATAATTAATATAAACAATCACATATATCATACACACATATACTCTACACAGATATACATATACATACACATATACTGATATATTTGTTTTGTAGTTTCATTTGGTATTTGCCTGATAAAATCTTTTACTTGTTTAATAAACATTTTTTTATTTACTTGTTTGGTAGGTTTTTTAATTTCAATAGGTAGGGATTTCCAGGAGTGAATTGAATGATTTTTTATTGATGTGATACCATACTTAAATGTCTGCTTTGATGAGATTGCTAATTTGTTGTAAGATACAGATTTAAGATTGTGGTTGTGGATATTAGCTGTAAACTTGAAATAATTGTTGAATACCAATGGTATATTTTGGTGTATAACGTCCCATGCGAAGGCACTGTTCAACAAGTCGATCATTTAATCTAATTTCATTATTTTTGAAATACTATAAATAACATCAGAGTAAAATTATTTGGCTGAAAGTGGAATATTTTCAAAGACTTATTTTGTAGATTTATAAGATTCTTTTTATTTAAAGTATCATTCTGTTTCCATATCTGGCACCCATAGTTAAGGTGTGACCCGAAGATGGCATACCAGATACATATAGAACATATCTAAATACTAAAAAACCAGATACAACCAGATTGTAAATACTAAAATAACAGATGCATATAGAACATATCTAAATACTAAAAAACAACTTTCAAGTAAAAATTTAGATTTTGCTCTAGGTTCAAACACAAAGTAAGTTTTAATAAATTCTTGCAATTATTATGTTCTAAAAATGTTATTGATTTTTAATACGTAAAAAAACACGATGCAAACTTTGTTTAAAACACTGCAATGACATCTTAATGATTTAAGATTATTGACCTCAATTGAACTTTTTCTTAACGCTGATTTTTATTATAACCACCCAACTTTTCAAAATGTTTTTAATAATAATCCAAGCTCTTTTTTATGTTTTGATAACATTCTTCCTTTGTCAGTCTCCCTAAGTTCTTTGGATACAGGAAAAAAATGTGAAGAATTGGTACAAGAGGAAGCTGTTAATAATTGTAATGATAAAGACTGGTTTTCTTTCCTTTGTATTCTTGCATTGTCAAGTGTTTGCAGCAAAAAATAAAATGTTTATACCCAGATTTTGGTCTACCAAAGTATAAAAGTTTATTTAGCCATACTATTTTACCTCGTATAAATTCATTAAACAATATTAAATCTTTTTATCTCCTTTTTTGTTACGTAGGGATTTTAAATTTTTTTTCTCCTTTTCAACACAACCATTATACTCTTTTATTAATGAGAGAGAATTTAAAACGCAAAATTTGCGATGGAATTGGCAAAAAGTTACAGACTATATAAATTTTTATGTTGAATCTAAACATCAAGATTGTAATCTTTTGAAACAAAAAATAAAAAATAAATCTATGCTAATTTCTAGTCAATCATCTACATCTTTATCCAGTTTTATTAAAATTACTTTTTGGGAACCATTTTCTTTACCCTCCAATAATTACGATATTGGTTATTTGGTTTCTAAATATACTAGTTATTCAAATGTTGCAAAAACCTTAAATATTTCTGAACTTCAAAATTTAGTTCAATCTGTTTTTGTTCCTAGTAAGAAATTTATTTTTCCTAAAAATAAAAATGGACGAAGTTTTCAATTTATATGGATAGAAAAATTTCCACGGCTTACATACTCAAATATATTTGATGGAGCTTTCTGTTTACCATGTGTACTTTTTGGGCACAGTTTTCCATCTGAATGTAGTTTAGCTGAAAGATTATTTAGTAAGCCTTATGATTGCTGGAATGATGCTTCTCGTTACTTTCAGAAACATGTATTTGGCAAAAACAATAAGTCTGTCTGCAGAATAAAGATTTACATGTAAAAACTGCTCAAGTTTTATTTTCATTATCATCAATTTGGTCTTGTAAAACAGAATCAATAGACATTATATCTCAAAATAGTTCAATCACAGATTTCCAAAAATCGACAGTTATTGCAACCTATTATTGAAACAATTATTCTTTGTGAGCGTCTTGGGCTTTCTTAACGTGGGCATAGAGACGACTCTAAGTTTCATCCTGAAAATGGTGAACTTTCTAATCACACTGCAAGAAATTTTATTGAATCGCTATATTTCCGTGTTCAAGCTGGTAATAAAATTCTTGAAGATCATCTCAAGTATCATTAACAAAATGCTTCCTACATATCTAAGACATCACAAAATCAACTAATAAAGTGTTGTGGAGAAGTTGTTACTGACGCAATAAATGGAGAAATTAAAAACTCTAAGTATTTCTATTATAGCTGATGAAGCCTCAGACAGTAATAATAAAGAACAACTATCATTAGTAATACGATTTGTTGATTCCAAGTTCAATATAAGAGAAGAATTTATTAGTTTCTTACATTGCACTAACGGTGTTACTGGTCAAGGATTAATTAGTGTTTTGTTAAAAAGTATTTCAGATTTTTTGTTGGATATCATGAATTTAGAGGACAGTCATTTGATGGTGCTGGGACAATGTCTGGACACACCAAAGGGTTATCATCTCGTGTTTTAAATCTTAATGAAAAAGCTATATATGTTCATTGTTACAGTCATAGACTTAATTTTGCCATTTGTGCATCATGCAATGTTCAATATGTCAAAAATCTTCTGGCGCATGTTAAAGATGTATCATACTTTTTTAATCTTTCACCTACAAGGCAACAAAATTTAGAGGAGCACATTGAAAGAACTGCTCCAGTTGCTGGTAAAAAAAATTGAAAGATGTTTGCGGAACACGTTGGGTAGAAAAAGTTAATGGTTTGGATACTTTTCAAGAACTTTTTATTCCTTTGGTTTCTTGTCTTGAAGAAATGTCTTTAAATGTTAATAAGAGTTTTAATCACTCAACGTCTTCCAGTGCATTCTCGCTTCTGAAGTTATTAACAGGTTTTGACTTTATTGTTGCTTTATGTATAACAAGAAATGTCTTTGAGATTACTCTTCCAGTAACACGAATGTTGCAGTCAAAGAGTAATGATATTTATGATGGTTTAAATCTTATTCGGGCATTAAAAGATGTTATATCTTCGCTTAGAAGTATAGCTGATCAACACCATCAAATGTTCTATGAACAAGCTCTAAAAATAGCCCATGAGCTAAATGTTACTGAAGCTAAGCCAAGAACTTCATTTATTTCAAAAAACAGAAATAATGCTCCTTTGGAATGTGTTTCTGATTATTTTAAAATAGCAATCACAACTCCTTTGTTAGACCGTCTGAGTACTGAACTAGGCACAAGGTTTGACAACACTACCATAAAATTTTAAAAAGCGCTTGTCCTAGTTCCTACTAAAATGATTTCAGAAGTTCAAAGTTCTCGTGACACTAGTTGAAAAGAATGTATAGTACCTTTTAGTGAATTTTACAGGGCAGATTTACCAAATCCACTAGCTTTACCTGGTGAGCTTGACCTATGGGAAGTTTATTGGTTAAATTTTGAAGGTAATGTCTCTTTTAATATTACTGAGACTTTGAAAGCAATAAATTTTCCTGGCTTTGAGAACATAAAAATTATTCTACAGTTACTTGCTACCTTTCATTTAACTTCATGTGAATGTGAGCGCACATTCTATTAGCTTCGGCGCCTGAAAAATTATACGCGAAGCACAATGGTAGAGGAACGCTTAAATGGTTTAGCTTTGATGAATATTCATACAGAGTCAGTAATAGATATCGAAAAAGTTATTGATAAATTTGCAATTAATAATCGTAGATTAAGTTTTAAATTAATATTAAAAAATAAAAATAGAAAACTAATATATAAATAATAAAAAATAAAAAAAGTAAAAAAATTAAAAAAAAAAGAAATTCATTACCGCTAGGTAAAAAGGCTATTTTCATAGCCACACATTTTTATAAAAGATAATTTGGCATGAACATATTGGCATACAATGTTTTTTGCTGTTACCTTCAGGTGTATCGATTTTGTTGCGGTTCATTCTTTTAAAGTTTTGTGTTATGATTACAAATGTTATGATTTAATTTTTTTTAGATTTGTTTATCAGCAAGGTTGAAAAGAATGAACATGGGTTTACAATTTTTTTTAGCTAACTGGAATACTAGAATGTGACACTAAATATATGTTTATATAACTCCATATTGATTGTTTTTTTGTTTTTGTTTTTTGCTGCCCTTAGTTGCAACAGTCTTATCACAAAGCGTAGCTGAAGAGGATTTACTAGGAAATTTGTGCCTCCTCCTTTACCAAAGCTTTCTTTGAACCAGGGATATCTTGCTTCTGAAACATGCAGCTATTACATCACGGCTGTTCATTATAATATTATAATACCTAATGTAAAGAATTTTTTAAATAACAAATATATAAATTTGAAACAGTAATGTGTAATCGTATAACTTATAATGGGGTATCAGCCAGGATCCAGGGGGGATGGGCCCCCTACACCATAATCTTAAAGTCCTAAATGTTCTTAGAATTCAAAACATTTAGAATTAGAGGACCTTTTTTTTTTTTTTTTTTTTGGACGTACCCAAATAATTTTTTGCATCCGCCCCTGTAAATTATATAGAAATGCTATAAAATTTCTATAGAATGTCTATTAATTTCTATAGAAATTGCTATAAAACTTTTTTTTCTATAAAACAAAAAGTAGAAAAAAAAGTTCTATTGGAATTTCTATAGAAATTAACAGAGATTCTATAGAAATTCTATAGAATTCTATAGAATTTTTAAAGACCATATATTCCAAAAGTTTATAGTAATTCTATAAAACTTTTTTTCCTGGGAAATTAGACATAATACAACCTAATGGAACAAATTAATATCAAATAAATCCAATTCACCCATCTTGATTCAACAATACAAAATAGAAAGTAAATTAGTTAAAAACTTGGTGAAGTTAAAACGTATTGAATACGAAAAAAGAATAAGTGAAACATCAAAAAAAGATCCAAAATTATTTTACAGTTATGTTAATTTAAAGAAAAAAGTTAAAGAAGGAATAGTTTCAATTTCTGATTAATGTAATAACACGGTAACGAATATTTTTAGCAAATATTTTAACAATAGTTTCACTTCAGTTTTAAAAATGAAGATAAGCATAACATACCAAATATGCTGCAGAAGACTAAAATTATTCAAGATAGATATAAACAGTATAATAACTAGTTATACTATTGAAAATAAATTAAAAAATTTGATGTCTACAAAGCTGTTGGAGTAGATGGAATGAGCTCATATGTCTTAAGTAAATGTCATAGTACTCTCTGTGAATCATTAAATTTAATATATATAAATCGTTGATTGAGAAACAATTGTTGAAAAAAACAAACCTGAACTCTGGAAATCAGCAAATATAACTCCGATTTTGAAAAAAGCTAATATGAACAATATATCATACTAGCATGAGTTACCCGGCGTTGCCCGGGCCAATATTTAAACTGGCTTACCTGATATCTGTACACAAAAATCGGCCCAAAAATGGGCCCAAAAAATGGTCCCCCCTGACCCCGGGGGTTGGGGTACGGGGTCAAAGCCCAGCTAAGAACCTTCTCCCCCTCGAGGACTACCCCCATGCCAAATTTCATCGAGATTGGTCCGCCGGTTTGGATTTCTATAGAGAACAAACAAACACACATTGCCCTTTATATATATTAAGCAGATAAGATATCATTATATGGTTTCTATTATAATTTAACTGGTGTTTACCTTAGAAGCTTGAACTATTTGTAAATATCCATGAAATGTAAAAACTTTTATTTCAGAATATTTTTTATTGTAGTTTTTGTTTAAACTCGGTTTCTTATATATCAAATTTTAGTTTTATAGTGTATTTGTACAGGTTCCAGGATGTTTTAAGCTAACTCTCTGACTATTTATTTCTTGTTTATTCATTTTTATTATTTCTATTTTTAAGTTTAGGTCTAATACAAACCATAGATTGTTAACCGAATAAAATCAAATGATTATGCTCGCACTCAGAGTCGGGTTTTCCAGCATTTTGAATATTTTTATTTTTTTCTAGCTGTTTGTTTTAGATTATTGCATTGTTAAAAAATATGATTTCCATTTGGAAATAAATGTGTTATGTTCAGCTTTAATTGGTGCATGAAACATGTTTTTCCAACTTATATAGTAAATACGAGTTTTAAGGTATTTAAGTAACTGAGGTAAAGTTACTAATGATAAAAACTAAATGATAAAAACCCGAGATATAGAAAATAACTTTACCAAAATGGTTAAGGACGGTTTTTACGATAAAGTTTATTATTTTCAAATCTCAACAATATCGCTAATTTTTATACTTATTATATAAAAAAAAGTTCAAAAAAACATTATGAACAGTAATATAAAAACAGCCGAAATTTTTTTTTTTTTCATAATAAAAAACTTTTTGACATACCCCTGTTTAATATAAGTTACAAACAAGAACGTTGGAAAGTGTGGCAAGTTAAGTTTTTTGCTTGTTAAGCTAAACAAACAAATTAGAACGTTTTAAACGACATCTCGTACAACCTAAAGTATTTAAAGATTTCAAGTCTACTCAAAATTTTAACAGCGGAATATATTTTAAGCTTAAGATATATTCCGCAATTAAAAACTTAAGTAAAATTCCGCTGTTAAAAATACGTAATTATTAAAGGAGATAAAAAAGTAAAGCTTCTATTTTATCAGGTTCCAAAATATTCCAAATTTTTTAACGATTCTTATCGAAATAGCTCCTCTTATAAGAGAGCTATTTTGAAAAGAATTTTTCAACGATCCTTATCAAAATAGCTCCTCTTATAGGAGAAGCAACGATCGTTGATTTGGATTATTTTGTTTAGAACGTGGTAAAACATAAATTTTACTTTTCGATTTTTTATAGCCCTTAAGAATAACGTATTTTACAGATATGTCCTTAAGTACATTGATACACATCGGGAATCCCGGAATACAAATTTAAAATAATGTTATGGACGTAAGACGTAACTTATTTAAAGTATTTGGAATATTGCATTAAAAGCAAGAACCTTTTTTTAAATTCATTACGTCAATTTAACATATTTAAATATATTCGATTAAGTTATTTAAATTGACTTCAGACACAAACCAAATAAGGAGACAGTGAAGTAAAAAAAAGCTTCTTGGTATTTCTATATTATATATTTAAAATGTTTTAAAAATCTTCACTGAATATTCTTATTTACAATAAAAATTTACAAATAAATTATAGTTTTTTTAAATTAAAAAGCTGTGTGCGTACGTGGGCGCATATCAACGTAACTAAAACTATTGATTTGCAATTTCCTTTTCTTTTTATGAGAAAAGAAAATCAAATCCTCAATGTTCTTAATCCTGAAAAAAAAAAACGTTTTTATAACTAAACGCATCCATCTTTTCATCTTTTATAACTAAATGTATCCATCTTCTTCATCTATCTCTTCCTCTGGATCTTTATCTATTTCTTTGTCTTTAGTTGGTTTTAATGCGATTCCAAGTTCTGTATATACTTTTTGAATATGCCCTTTAGAAATAACTTTTTCAAGTTTTACGGAAGGACAGCACTTGCGAAAATCTTCCATTAAATGATATGCCTAATAAATATTTTAGAAGTTTAATGGAAGTACACACAAAACATTAAGAACATCTACAAAAGAAAAACGAGATTAACAAAAATAATTTTTCCCATAACAATATCATGTGTATGTCAATAATATTATTAACAAATTACAAAAAATAATCTAAAATATTGACAATAACACCAACATCGTGACCTACAACATTAAGAACATCACAACTTCTACAAAACGATGCAATAGAAAATTAACTACAAAAAACACTTAATAAAACAATATTTTTACTTTTTTATAGTTACGAACATTAACGTAATGCTCTATTAAGAAAGTGTAAATATGTTTAACTTGTATTGCTACATTAACATCCGGATCTTCTAAAAGCAATTCACAAGAGCTGACGCTTTCATCAGGAGTGCTCGAATACTCTCTATAAAAATTTATCTATATCTATATCTATATCTATACATATATATATATATATATATATATATATATATATATATATATATATATATATATATATATATATATATATATATATATATATATATATATATATATATATATATATATATATACACACATACATACATACATAATTCTATATATATACATACATATATAAATTAGTAATAAACACTTATCTAACTTTTATCTTCTACTTTAAGTTTAACCATTGCTGGATCATCAGGAAGAGTTATATATATCCAAGAAGGAACTCTTCCTGATGATCCAGCAATGGTTATACTTAAAGTAGAAGATAAAAGTTAGATAAGTGTTTTTTACTAATTTATTATTGCTCTGTTCTTTAAGAACATTGAGCACTCTATTAGTAAAATACACTAACATAATTTACATATAAACATATATATATATATATATACAGCATCGGACAAAACATGGTGGACAAACTTAAATTTAGAACAAAAGTTGATCAATAACTAAAAAAAACTAGTAAAACAATTGAACATATTATTTTTTAAATAGTTTATTATGCTCTCAACAAAATTTAAAATGTTTGAGTTATACTAAGAATCAAAAAAAAAAATTTATAACACATTTTTCTCAACAAACTACATTTTTCCTTGGACAAAACAAGGTGAACAAATCAAAACGACGCTTTATTTATAAGATTTCATTGTCTTTATTCAATTTACCATATTCTTTTGTTTTCACTTTTATCATAACATTACTCTAAAATAATAAAATAGATTTTGGAACATCTGACCTGTTATTTTTTCAATTTAACTAAAAATAGATTTAACTCGTGATATATGGCGTATATTGCAACTTAAAATGGCTTACGACAAATTAGGAAGTGTTTTACTTGAAAATATTATTAAAGATTTGAAAAGCGGAAAACGTCAAGCTGAACTTTGTACAAAATATAATATACCTTAATCGACTGTAAACAAAACTGTCAAATCATTTGGATCTTGCTATAAAACAAACCATCGGGGCGGACGAAGCTATAAAACAAACCATCGGGGCGGACCTCTAAGAAAAACATCACAAAGACTAGATCGAATAATTGTTAAAAAGCTTTAAAAAGATCCATTTTTGTCATCCACAAAATTAACCGAAAAACTTGAACTACAAATCTCTAATCGCATTGTGCGACAAAGAGTTAACGAAGCAAAGTCGTTTTGTCGAATGCCTGACAAGAAACCACTAACTTCTTTTAAAAATAGAAAGCTAAGACTTGCGTTTGCCAAAGCACACCAAAATTGGACTGCAGACCAGTGGAAAAACAAACTTTTTAGTGATAAATCAAAATATAACCTTTTTGGAAGCGACGGTCAGAAGCGAGTCAGGAGACCAAAGAACACCAGATTCAATACTAAATATACCAAGAAGAGTGTTAAGCATGGAACGTCTGCTATGGTTTGTGAATGTTTCTCAGCACTAGGAACTAGTTCTATTCACAAAAATAATGGTATTGTGGACCGTTTTGTCTACAAAGATATAATGGAAGATAATGTTTTCACATGCTGAATAGGAGATGCCTCTAAAATGGATTTTTTTTAACATCGTAAAACAATGGTTCAAGGACAAGAATATCACCATAATGAAGTGACCTGCACAAAGCCCAGACTGAATCTCATAAAAAATATCTAGGAAATAATTGGCAAAAAGATTGAGCGTACAAATGTGAAGACCAGTGAGGAATTATTTGAACAAGTCGAGAAGGCCTGGCGAGAGATTGATATGAGAATTGTTGACTCATTAATTGAGTCTATGCCTCAAAGAATGAAAGCAGTAATTAAAAGTCGAGGAGGTCTAACCAAATATTAAGTTAATTTTTTGAAGTTTTTCGAAAAATAATAAGTTAAGTTTTAAAATTATTTGAATTTTCAGTCAATTTTTTGAATGTCCACCTTGTTTTGTCCAAAGAAAAATGTAGTTTGTTAGGGAAAATGTGTTATAAAACTTTTTTAGTGTTTTTTAGTATGATTCAAAAGTTTTTAATTTTGCTAAAAACATAAACTATATAAAAAATAATATGTTCAATTGTTTTACTAGTTTTTTTTAGTTTATGATCAACTTTTGTTCTAAATTTGAGTTTGTCCACCATGTTTTGTCCGATACTGTATATATATAAATATATATATATATATATATATATATATATATATATATATATATATATATATATATATATATATATATACACATATACACATACATACATTCATATACGCTGAAAAACTCACTTTCTTGCATGTATATATTTTTTCATGAGAGTTAATTTTGTTTTGATTAATGCAAGTTTTTCTTCTTGAACTGTAACATTTTTTGGTTTAGCTTTTGAAAGACACTTGTAAGCCTCAGTAAGTGCACCAAATGCTTTTTCATAATTCTCAAACTCGTCTATCTCAACCTGAATAATAGTACATTTATATAAAGGTAGTTATTAAAAAATCAAAAAGTTTAGATGAGACATTAGATGAGGACATCTCAAGGAATATCTCAAGGGAAAATTTAAACGTAAAAATTAATTAGTTATAAATTTCTATTTACTACTTAACATTACTATGCTTTTGAATTTTAGAAGAGTTGGTTTTTTTTGCAAATTATTTGTGAATATATGTATATATTTTTTTAATGTTAATTCACCTCCTCAAGGTCTGGAAGGCCGCTACAGTAATACATATATGAATTTTCATATATGAAATCCCATATATGAAATATCAACAAGTTTCTTGAACTTCAAAAACATCACTAATAGTAAATACTCATGTATTGCCTGCTTTTATTTGTATTTATGTAGTTTTTAAATCTTAAATTACCATCTGTGAGAGATATTTAAGTTATTGAGGACTTTTACTAAACTTAAGCATTTCTTTCCACTGGTATGGTTAAATTTTGTTTAAAATGAAATTTAAAACATTTTCTTTAGATAAAAGTTTAGACGGTAATATATACCTGTGTCTAATTCAAAGGCTTTTTTAGGGAATTACATAATTTTTCAATGAGGTTATTTTTCACTTATTTATTTTCCACTTATTTTTCCTGATTTTTTGAAAAATCAAGATGAGAAGTATGTCTTTTATCTCCCAGTGTGATTTTTGTATCTCTCCCAGTATGGTTTTTGTATCTCTCCCAGTGTGGTTTTTGTATCTCTCCCAGTGTGGTTTGACATTGAATAGTGTTGTTGTTTACTAATTGAACCAATGATAATTTTTTTAAAAAATTGTGGTACATGATGGAAAATAACATGTACTTTTTGTGTGACTGAGACAGAAAGATTTTTTTCAAAATCAGGATCCAAGTTATTATTTGACAACATCTCTGAACAAAGCAAGGTATAGATGAACAAAGTAGATTGATAGAAGTTGATTTTTTTCAGAGAGATTCTTTAAAGGATACAACTCTCTAAAAAGCTTTACACAATCATTACCATTAAAATGCCCTCCATAATATTTAAAATTACCATTAAAATGACCTCCATAATAAGGTCGAATTGGAATATGCAGTGATGTTTTGTTATTTGACAAAATGATTCACTACCCCAAGTAGCAAATAAAGCTCCATGGGTGGAATAGCTTCAAGCAAAAGCTTGTTACCAGAAAACTCAAGCAATGGCTAATGGATAACATTCTTGAAGTTTTTTTACAATTTATGTCTCCCCAGAACTTAAGATTTTATCACTATATTTCACAAAAAGTTTTAAGCTGACCACGGTTCAATAGTCAACATCATACTAGTTTAGAGGAGCCAACATCATACTTTGGTTGGTAAAGTTTTTTCATTTGCCATTGGTTTTCTTTATGCAGATGGTGTAAACAGATCTTCTGCACACTTCATGAGTTTTAAAACATTTTGGTATTTTGTTTTGAAGTTTTTAACCTTTTTTACTAAAGTTCAAACTTTTTTCTTGATAAAGTGTTTTTACACTGAAAAATTATTTAATAATTTAATTTTTTTTTAAATATCAAAAAAGAGATTGATTAGAAAAGAATTTAATATGTAGCAAAAAATTTACAATAAATTTTTTTTTATTGGAAAATTATAGGTTGGTGTCCCCTAATGAGACCCTAACCTATAATAATTAAATAAAAAAATAATTATTTAATTAATGAAAAAAAAAAAAAACTCTTAGAACAAACCATTAATTAAACACTCTAGTGTAGTTGTTATTATTTCCTAAACTTTTATCCAAAAATTGTTTTATATTTCATTTTACACAAAATCTAAACATAAAAGTAGAATAAACACTTGAAATGAGTAAAAATATTGTAACTCATAAATCTCTCTGTTTGATTTTTATTTATTTCAAGTATTTTTTCTACTTTTATTGTTAGATTGTGTGTAAATGTAAAACAATGGCATATAAAATCTTACATGTGAAAAATATAAAAAATCCCAATTATAGGATTTTAAAACCACTTGAAATAGATATCTACCGTAAATGTAATTAACCTTAGAAAGGTTTTTATTGGATATTTTCTTAGTATCAAGTCCTAAAATTTCAGGGTGCGTGAAATGAAATGGGAAACTGTCCAAATTCTTTCCTGCTTAAATTTACTATATTTTTATTTTTATAATAAATTTTTTTTGCTTTAAAAAAATGGAGAAGACATTTTTTATGTTTATAAGATCTCAATATTTATTTAATGTTAATGTTTTTTTATTTTGGAAAAAAAAATTATAAATAAAACAATATAAGAAAAGTAAAGTGACTCCTAAAATATTTTATTTTGCTTGACATAAATAAATTATGCATATTGATATGTTATGGTATATTATGAATATTGGTATGTTATGGTATATTATGAATAGAAAAGAGTGAATAAAAAAACACCTGAAAATTTTTTTTTCTAGTTTACTCCAACCTTGTCCCATACCATCCCGACACAGGATGATGCAACAAACAGTGTCACATTAAAAAATTAATACCATGATTTTAATTCAATGATTAAGTAATTAGTTTTGTAACCATGACAATTCATTAGTCTATAAATTCAACACAAATTTTATGGTACTTTATGGAAAAAACACAACATGAAACGAAACATTCATTCTACCCCACTTTCCCCTGATATATTTGTAGAGCAAAAAAACATACCTGAGCGCAAGACTCATAAAATGTTGATAATGATTCAAGAGCACGTCCTTTAGTATAAAAACTAATAATATTCTTAAGAATTTCTGGGTTCTGCCAATCTAAAGACTGCAAATAGTTTGCAGCCATTACATATATTTCTTTTTGTCTTGATACACCAGCAAAAAATACTATCTTTTCTGTATCTCCTGATTTTAATAACGATTTCATAGCCTAAGAAATAAATTATAAACATATAACAAAACCAAAAACAGGAAAATGTTAAAATAATAAAAATTAGACGCAGTAACCTTCATCTTGTTTCCAGCCTGAGTAAATTTTTTTGTGGCAAGGTGAAAAGAACCTTGTTTGTATGCACATTCTCCAATTTTTTCAAGTAAATATAAACGATATTTTGCATCAGAGTGTTCTTTGGGGAAAAGTCATTTTTTCTGCAATTTCTTCTGTTATTTGGATATCATGATCAAGGCACATTTGAAGTGCTTCTTCAAACTAAATAAGAATAAATTATGAAATAAAAAATAACTCAAATAAAATTTTAATTTTCTAAAAATCTACATTCTCACCTTTTTTGAAGCAATAAGAAGATTGACTGCTTTGTCAAACTGATCATTTTCTATGAAGAAATCTGCACATTTATGTAGTACTTGTGGATCAACATTCTCATCAAGATCATCTGATATTAACTGCAGAGCACCAAACTGCTTTGAACTGAAGGCAAGATCAATAGCTTTTGAAACACTTCCTCCCTGAATCAGAATAAATTAAAAACACAATATTAAATAAATAAAAATGTAACAGTCATACAAGCTAAAACTTCTATATTATAGTTTCTTATAAATAGCTGAATTTTGTTGTTTTACCAAAAATATCAGTAGGTGTTTTTAAAATTGGTTTTTGATACACAGTGAAACATTTTTAAGTAATCTTGGACATATTAAAGTTTAATCTCCTTAAACATGACACTCACATTTTCTTGGTACCGAAAATTTCTGAGAGGTATGAAAGGTTTAATAGAGAGAGGTAAGAGAGGGTAAATAGAAGGAGGTAAAAGACGTTAAATAGAAAGAAGTACAATGGGGTTAATAGAGGGAGATAAGAGAGTAAATAGAGGGAAGTGGGTTAACAGAGGGAGTTAAGAGAGGGTTAATAGAGGGAGGTAAAAGAGGTTAAATAGAGGGAGGTAAGAGAGAGTTAACAGAGGGAGGTAAGAGAGGTTAAATAGAGCAAGGTAAAAGAGGTTAAATAGAGGGAAATAAGAGAGGGTAAATAGAGAGAGGTAAGAGAGGGCAAACAGGATTTCTGAAAATATGAAAAAACAACTGTTTGGTGTTTTAGCTTTTTCACAAAATAGCTTTCTACTTTTTTAAGATTTATGTTTGTTATTTCAGGATTTAAAAATAACAAATGTTTTTCTATTTTTTAATGTTTTGGAAATAATAAATTTTTCCTTGGTAATAGCTTATTAGAATAAAGTTTTTTTTGGTACTTTATTATTTTTGTAAGTAGTAACATGTCAAATATTCACATCTATAAATGATGGTTTAATTTTTAAATTGATAGAAATTATGAAAGTATTGGCAGTGGCAAACTATTAATTTAATAATTTCAACCCCATCTACAACAAAAAGTTGAGAAGTCAACATTCTTGCAAAATTTATTGTATTATTAATGTTATTTATGAATTATTTTTGTATTACTGTGGTGTATTTTTTATTATTTTTTTATTTTTGTAATGTTGTTGCTTATTACATTTGTTGCTATAATTCAAATGATATTTCATCTTAATATTTAAATATATCCATGTTTTATTTTTATATTTTACCATCCTTCTGATCATATCTCATTAAACATTGTGTTTTCTCATTCATTCATTATCTCTCATATCATCTCTCTACCACTCATTTTCTTTTTTCTGATATTAGTCTTACTATTTTAAATACTTCTTTTTATTTTTTAAAATCTTTTTTATTACTTTTTGTTCTTTTATTTTTTATGTGACTAAGGTGTCACTCTAATGACTAGTTATGTAATTAAGGTGTCACTCTAATGATTAGTTATGTAATTAAGGTGTCACTCTAATGACTAGTTATGTAATTAAGGTGTCATTCTAATGACTAGTTATGTAATTAAGGTGTCATTCTAATGACTAGTTATGTAATTAAGGTGTCACTCTTAACATTTCATTGTTCCAAGCTCAACAATGAAATGTTAAACTGTTAAAAAAAGATCTTACATGCAAAAGCATTTGTTTTTTTTTTAAACATGTATAAAATAAAAATAGTACAAAAGATACATATAAAGTAAGCATAAAGTATGTATTTGCATTTACCATAAAAATGTCAAGTTGATCATAAGTGCAGTTAAACTATTAATATTTTGTTTTATCTTCTATTTTCTATTTTTTAATGGATTTATTGATAAGAGCTTTTTGTCAATTTAAAAGCTCTCTTGGCTTTTGTTGTTTCAATTGAATAATTTTACTATTTTATTATTGAAAGAATGAATTCAAGAATTATAGATAATGAAAGTTTGTATCTGTCTATATATTTATTGCAAGGTCTTCCTTTATGCATGTTAGATAATTATTTGAGTAATAACTTAAATTAAAATTTTTATTCTTAATTGCTGAGTTGCTAGGATGCAATTTAGACTTTATTACATGGATATTTTATACAACTTTTACAAAATTGTAATTCGCTCAACTTGTTTCTCCGCGCAGCGGCCTTGTACATCAAGTTTCGTGTTTCGGAGTTATAGAGTTGAGAGAGGGTTATAACCATAATTAAGTAGCCTCCTCGTCTGTAGTGGCCTTCGGGCCTTGGGGAGGTGAATTTATAAAAAAAAAAAAAAAAAAAAAAAAAATTCATTTAAATTTTTTTGTTTTGATTTTCAGTTTTGTTGATGATAATGACAATTATTAGGATGATAATCCTAAAGATGAAGATGATAATCCTAAAGATGAAGATGATAATCCTAAGGATGAAGTTGATAATCCTAAAGATGAAGTTGATGATAAAATATATGTTAAGAATAACATCTTAATAAAATTAATAATCTTAATAATAAAAAATCTTCATTATTTAAAACAAAATGTTTCCATCATTGTTTAAATGAAGTCCTTGAAAGGATCAGAGAATATTTTCAACTTTTTGTTGTAAACATAGGCTTTCTTTTTTAAATTAATATCTCTTTGAGCTATAGATACTTTGGTTGTACTTACTACATTTATATTGAAATATAAATACATACTTTGGTTGTATTTACTATATTTATATTGAAATTTTTATTAATATAGATACTTTGGTTGTAATTACTATATTTGTAATGATATTTCTTAGAGCTATAAATACTTTGGTTGTACTCACCATGGTCATATTTGTACCAAGTCTAAATATGAAACTATAGTGCAGTTAGTATTTCATTTAATTAAAGTATATCAATTAATTAAAGGCTTAATTTAGATGTTTTCTTTTGATGTGCACTTGCAAAATTGTGTTGTCCATGCTTTTTTATTATGTGTACTTGCATGCTTGTGTCGCCTTTATTTTTCAGGTCATCAAGTTAAACTTATTATCATATATTTAACTTATTAAAATAGTGGCACAGTAGTAGAATGCTTCCATCATAAAGGAGGTACAGAGTTTCTTAGTCTGCCAAATACCTAGAAGTACAGAGCTCAAAACAATTTTCAGTGCAGCAGACTTGTTTGTTCATTATTGTGTAACAAGAGTTTAAGGTTGAGAGAGGGTTACAACAATTTAAAAAAGTGTGCCTCCCTCATCCTTTAAAAGTAAATATGTAAAAAAAAAAAGAAAAGAAAAAAGAATAGACTACAAACCCTGTGATACAGTGCAATAGCTTTATCATCCATACCTCCTTTTTCTTCAAAATACCTTTAAAAGAAATCAATATTATATGGTCAATAATTTATATATATATATATATATATATATATATATATATATATATATATATATATTTCTTATCAGTATAAGATATATAGTGCTTAAAGCGAAGAAAAAAATAATTTTTTAAACATCTTCACTTGCAACAAGGCCGAAAGCAACCACTGGAAGAGAAAAGATGAGATTTATAAACAAGATAACAATTAACAGGCAACTTAAAAGGTTGCAAATTATATGAATCAGGAAAATAAGATGGAAGCAAATTCCAAAAAAATGAAGTTTGAGGAAAAAAACTAGACAAACTAGGATTTTCGGAGCACTTAGGAACATTCACAGTAAAATGATAACACTTAATTAAATGATAAGCAACACAAGAGTAAATTTAAGTAGATGGCACAAGAGGCGTTGACTCTTTAGAGCAGCACCCATTGTAGTATTAAAAATAGTATATAAAAGAGAAAAAGAAGCAATATTACAAAGATTCGACAATGGTTTAAAAGTGAAAGAGCATCATTTGAAGATCCGCTACAGATATGGCAACAGTATTCCATACAAGAAAGAATTTGAGATTTATAGAGACAAAGAATAGAACCCGAAGTAGGAGAGTGGCAAGCATGATAAAGAGATGCAACCTTAGCATGTTAGAAGCTAATTTTGCAATTGATTTGATATATGGTTTCCAAAAAAGATTTGAAGTTAGAGAAGACAATGGGTAGATGCCTCGAGTACATAACCGTTCATAAATATAGGAAGATCCAGATTGCTGCAATAACAATTAGCTAAAAAAAATTGAGTTTTATCTTCATTAGCCACTGAGAGCCCATGCCGTAGTAGAAGTGAGAACCTTTTCAAGCTCAAAGTCCCCTCCAAGCAATGAGAGAGTGTTGGGTTCTTATCAAGACAAGAATAAATGGTAGTACATCAGCAAACAATAGCACTTTAGATGTAAGAATTTCTGGGAGATCGTTAATGTAAATTTAAAAAAGTATAGGGCCAAGGATTGAACCTTGAGAAACCCCTGAAATTACAGGATATAAAGAGTGCTGTCAATTGAGGACAACTTTTATACTACAATTGGTAAGGAAGGATTCAATAATCTTAAAGATGTTACCTGATACACCGTAAGAAGAGAAATTATGGAGAAGACTAGTTTACCAAACTTTATCAAAAGTTTTAGAAATGTTGCGAGCGATAGCCTGAACCCCTCCTAGGTCCATATAATGGACAATAAAACCAATTGATTATTACCGCTAACAAATAAGCAGTAAAATGAGAATATTGAAATCCATATTGCTGATTAGAAAGTAAATTATTAGGCTCAAGATGAGAAATAAAGTGTTTGTTAAATAAAGACTCAAAAGCCTTACTTATGATAGGAATAAAACTAATGAGATGGTAGTTAGACTAGTCAGATATTTCTCCAGACATTTTAAACATAGGGATAATAGATGCAGACTGGAAAACTAGACTCTGTTAAGCACTTGTTAAATAGTTTTGAAAGTATAGACGACAGCTCTGGAGAACACTTCTACAAAACTATAACAAAGGATGTTGTCCAGACCATAAGCTGTAGAAGAGTCTAAGCAGGAAACCACTTTAGATACAGAAGCTGGAGTGATATGAATGTCTAGCAATGGATCAACCTGTTTGTCGACTATATCAGGTAGGATGTGATTAGTGAAATCAAGAAATGAGATTGATGAAAAGTTCTTAGCAAACAATTCAGCTTGGTCTTTAGGTGTGGTAACAAAATCTGAATCATACAAGAGAGGTGGAATACAGATTTTCCCTTATTATAGACATTGTTAAATATTTCTAGAAGTGTCCGAAGCCTAATTTTTGAGATGAAATACAAGATTTTGTGATCTGAGAATTGCAGGCTTTGGCATTAGACAAAACCTTTTTACAATGGTTTTTAGTATTAAACAGATGTCTGTTTACTGGAGAATAGTTTTGGTGATGGATATGGAAGTAATAGTTAAGATTGGAAATTGCAGCAGCACAATGAGAGTAAAACCATGCAGAAGAGTGAAACTTGAGTTGGAATTGTCAAGAAGGAATAAAAAATTCATTGCCAGCCAAAGTCCAAGAAGTCATTTAAGAAGCAAAATTTGTCAGCAGGAAGACAAAAGATTTCTACCCAAGGGTCATCACAAGAAAGAAAAATCACAGAAAGAATCCCAGCCAGTGATCAGTTTCTCCACATTCACCCTTAAGTTCTTCTGATCAAACCATGATCAGTAGAACTTAAGGGTGAATGTGGAGAAACTGAGCACTGACTAACGGGTGAACAGCAAAATATGAGATTTTTTTAAAGGTTTTTATTTTTTAATTTTTTTTTGTGTGCACTGATTCATTTATTGTTTCTATTTAGAGACTACTCTCTGTGCCTGTTGCTGGAAAAGTTTTATGAAAATATTCTTAATATTTTGTAATCTACATCAAAATGAAGCGTGAAAGTTTGATTGCTCATGCGTACAGGTATTGTGATTCGCATTTCAAGGAAGGTAGAAAAGTCGTCATGGATCATTTTTTGAAAGAAAATCACCCAAGAGCAAGCATTTACAGATACATTTCAATGTGGGAAAAAGGCAAATCAAAACTTCATGTTGTTGGTTCTGGTCGAAAAGCTAAAATAATGACTAAAACCAAAATTACCAAGTTGAAAAACATGATTGATGGTCGTTCTAGCATTTCCACCCAACAAATTGCTCGAAAGCTCAAGTGCAGCCAATCTCATGTTGTGTATACAATTCAGCAACACACAAATATTGTTTACTGAAAAAAACAGACCATTCCAGGCCATACTCCTGAGCAAGTTACAAACATGTTGTGGCAGATTGTGTAGAAAATTTTATGGGTGTGATTTCATAATTGATGATGAATCATACTTCACATTTTCTCACTCTGATAAGAACTCAAACGTTGGGTATTGGTCAAGCAATCCAAAAGCAGTTTCTTGTGGTGTGAAATACAAGTCCAAGGCAAATTTTGAAAAGAAAATGCTTGTATGGTTAGCAATTTCACCTTGAGACATCTCAACACCCTATTTTGTTCCTTTGGGCCTTGCTGTCAAACAAAATGTGTATTTGAAAGAGTGCATTATCAAAAGACTGATGCCTTCTATTAAAAAACATCATCCTGAGGGTAATTTGTGTTTAGGCCAGACTTAGCTTTGGCCTATTATGCTAAATTAGTGACAAGCTACTTGATCTCAAAAAACATCACTTTCGTACAAAAAGCCGATAATCCTCCTGCAGTACCTGAACTTTGTCCAGTTGAGAACTTTTGGTCAATTTTAAAGGGAATGGCTAATAAGAACAATTGGCAGGCTACTTCAGTTGATGAATTAAAACAACGGATTGAGTATTGTTTGAAGAAAGTAGATGTAAATGATGTACAGAATATGTGTGGAGGGGTGTATCGAAAGCTTGATTTTGTAAGACGAATCGGTGAAACAAGTCTATTGCAACTTCATAAATAAATTATTTGATCATAAATCTAAGAGCTGTTTTTTATTTTATCAAAAAATATTGATCCACTGCAAAGCTAGAGCATTTCAAAAAAAATCTCAAATTTTACTGTTCACCCGTTAGGATCAGAAATTGCATTTCACATATGCGAAGAACGAATTTATGTAAAACTACATTATTTATGTTAAGCTAAAATCTTTATTAAAAGATTTTAAAGAGATTGCGCAGTGGCCTTGTTCGTCAAGGTTCATGTTTTGGAGTTATAAAGTTGAGAGAGGGTAATAACCACAATTAAATAGCCTCCTTTCTGTAGTGGCCTTCTCGGCCTTGGGGAGGTGAATTAACATTGAAAAAAAAATTTAATGCTGCTTTTTAAAGGATTTGAATATATACAAAACAAGGACATCATTTATTAAAATGCAAGTATATGCTAAAATAATCTAATCTGAGTAATGAACTTAAGAAGCTTATAAAATTGTATCATTAAGGTAATTACAATTTATTTTCAAAGTATATTGACAACGCCGATTGGGTTAAGGAATTTAACAACGAATTAATCAATGAACACTATGAATTGTTTCTGTTTCATTACTATTATGTGTCACAAGAATATATTCCAGTAATTGAAAACTCAAAAACTAATAATAAAAAAAAAAGTAGATGACTTCTGCTCTAAAATCAAAAATTAAGTTAAAAAATTAAATGTGGCTTTTAAATAAATCAACAAATAGGGAACATGAATCAAAAAAAACTCAATATAATCGTTTAAAGATTGAAATCAGAAACGAAATAAAGAAAAACATTAAGTCATTTGAGAGGGAGATTGATAATAATAGTAAAATAAATCTGAAGTTACTTTATATGTATATTAATGAGAAAAAATTGGTAAAAAGCCAAATTACATTGATCGAGAAGTGACAGAAAAATTGTCACTGATCAAATGACTATTGCTGAAGAATTTAATAAATATTTCCACTTTGTATATGAAGAAGATAAAGATGTAAACAAAAATATTGAAAACTGTTAACTAAATACGATATTAAAGGCTGTTGAGATAACACAAAATGATATAGAAAGAAGAATAAAGGCTCTTAATATATCAAAATCAATTGGAGTTGATTTAGTACATCCTTTTGTTCTAAAACAATGTTGTTCATCAATTTCATATCCTCTATATTTAACATTTAAAAAATCTACAGAAGATAGTACTCTACCTGATATTTGGAAGAAGGCTAATATAACGCCTATATTGAAACAAGGGAGTAAGTTGAAACCAACAATTTACAGACCGTATCTCTGACGTCAATACCATGCAAAATATTAGAAAGAATAGTTGCTGATAATATAATCAAGCATTTAATAACAAACAAGGTATTAGCAAAGGAACAGCATGGGTTTCTGACAGGTAAGAGCTGCACAACAAATTTACTAGAATTTCTTGATACCTTAACAAGCGCATTATTAAACAGTATTCCGATTGAGGTTTTGTATACCAACTTTCGAAAAGCATTCAACAGAGCATCACACATGAAATTATGTGCTAAGGTTTATGCTTCTGGTATTGTTGGTATGCCTCTTAAATGGATTGAATCATTTCTATCGAATAGGAAACAACGGGTAGTGATGGGAAAATGCAAGGCAAATTGGGTTGATGTGTTAAGTGGAGTACCACAGGGTTCTGTACTTGGCCCACTCCTTTTTTTGATATTCATAAAAGATTTACTGAGCAAACTTCTTAATAAATGTTGTTTGTATGCTGATGACAATAAAATAATTGCTCCTATTTATACTGAGGTTGATTCAAAATCATTTCAAAATGACATAAAAAAACTTGATGAATGGTCTGTTGAATGGAAACTGGGTTTGAACTTTAAAATACGTAAAATTTTGGTGCAAGTAATAAAATATTCTTATTTCAAGTAAAATGATGGTGAACTAAAAGAAATTGAAAAATCTACTCTCGAAAAAGATTTAGGTATTTATATATCCAAGGATTTGAAATGGGAAAGACAAGTAAGGAATGCTGCCAGTAAAGCAAACAATATGCTTGCAATATTAAATAATACTTTTAGGTATAAAGATAAGTACCTCATGAAAACGCTTTATTGCACGTACGTTAGACCTCATTTGGAGTTTGCAATTCAAGCTTGGAATCCCTATTATAAAAAAGATATCAAAGAACTTGAAAAATATTAGATTTAACAACTTTAGAAGTTCAAAAACTAAGAGGTGACCTTATACAACAATATAAATTATATAAAGATTTTGAATCTATTGATATGAAGAAAGTCCAGATACAAATGCATTCAATCAATACACCAGGTCCAGCATCCAATACTAGAGGTTATAAACATCGTGTTAAATCAGAATTTGTTAAAAATTGTTTAAGTAGACTACGTTTCTTTACAAACAGGGTTGTCTTTGGATGGAATAATTTACCGGAATCAGTAGTGAAGTCTACATCAGTCAAAGAGTTTAAATCCAGACTTGAGCTTATTGACTTGCAGATAATATTGAACAAGAAAAACAGGTTGAAGCTAAATTATTAGACAACTATTGTGTTGGCTGTCATAGATATTGCCTGGCGCTCTATCTCAACGGCGTTTGAATTATTATTATTATTATTATTATATATATATATATATATATATATATATATATATATATATATATATATATATATATATATATATATATATATTAAAAATCATTAAATTAGTTTTAAAATTATTTCAAATTTGTTTTTACTTTAGACTAAAATATACTGACTGACATTGCTTCATTTTTTTAAAACAACATTAGGCAAATTAGTTTAATATTTTTTCTTAATTAAAACAATTTAATAAAGAAAAATTTTAATTATCTAATTTAAATTTTTTGCTTAATTAATTATTAAAATTTTTAATCTTAACTGAATACTACCTGATTTTCATGATATCAAATTAAAAGTTGTACACATTAATTTGACGCCAATTAACACCAAATAAATTGCATTGAAATTTTTTTTTAACATTTACTTTTTTTTCTCTCACTAAAACAACCATTAATCCTTATTAAATTGATTATTTTTAATTTTTTTTTGCTAAGATCCCTTTCAGATTGATTATAAACAAAGCTCATTTTTTACTTTTTCTCTAAGCAACATAGTTTTCAAGTTTACCTTGGAGAACAAAAAAAAACAGAAAAACAGATAACCTCTATGTTACATAGAGGTTAAAACATAAAAACATTGTTTTTATAATAAGTGTTTTTGACTTTAATGGTAAACCTATTGTTAAACCAATGAGTTAAATGGTAGAGGTTTATATATATATATATGCTTTAAAGAATATATATATGTTTGCAACAATAACTTTTCATTTAAACGAAAATTCATTCTTTTTGGTGGTGACTTTAATGCTGCCTGTCGAGAAAAGAAAAAACTGAAAATATGAGAGTACACGATGGGAAAGGAGAATTTTCCCAATTTCTATTAAAACTTGGTAGTGGAAGAATACCTGTAAAAGAGGAGGATCCTTTTAAAGGATGCATTGAAATGCTGCATCAGTGCATTATTAGAAAAAATGACTTAATTGCTGATAAGATATTTGAAGATGTTGAACAAGGTGATTAAACATGTGATTTTAACACTCACTAATGTAGTTTCAACACCCACTAATGCAGTTTTAACACCCACTAATGTAGATTTAACACCCACTAATGTAGTTTTAACACCCACTAATGTAGTTTCATTATCAATCAATGAAGAAGTAATTGAATATTATTTCTTTCATTATTGTCTGATGACTTAAATGAAAAAAATGAGCTGGAAAAGGAGTTAAGCTGTTTCAAAACTCAACTTTTCTGTTAAGTTTTGGAACAGCTTAACTCCTTCAGGTATGTCTCCTCATTGGTTTAATTATACTACTTAGAAATCTCAAAGCTGTTGGTTATGCAATGGCACACTAATGAAAGTTAGTGCTCTTTAAATTGTTATATTGATGCAGAGGTGTTTTCTGTCAGTTTCCTGTCAGATTAGTATATTCAATGACAATGAATAAAAGTCAAATATTTGATAGTTGGTGTATACCTAAAAAAAAACGTGTTTCTCTCATGGGCAACTATATGTTGCATGTGCAAGACCTAGGGGATTTAATAGTTTTTCAAAATTGATAAACATCTAATTCAAGGTATGATAAGTGAAAAAAGTTACACAAATAATGTTATGTGTCCTTTATTTATAGTCTTAATATTTTTTATTTTGAAAAAATCATAGTTCACAGGTATCATGTTTGATACAACTTTTAGTTATTAATAGAACTTTTTATTTATCATTTGTACTTTTTATTTATTTGAATATTATTTTATTGCATTATCTAACTAAATTAGTAAAAAACTCATAAATTGCAAGATTTTTATAAGAATGAACTAATATTGTTTCAAAAATTCCATATAAAATTCCAAAAGCTGGATCTTTGAATGATTTACAGTATGATATATAAATTAAGTTTATTTTTAAGTTGATATATAAGTTAAGTTTATAAATTAAGTTTATTTTTAAATAAAACATACAAGTAATGTTTTATTTAAAAATAAACTTAATTTATAAAAAAATATTTTTTTTACCATTAAACATCGCATTTTTTGATAAAAAAGTTTAATAATTAATAAAAAGTTTTTGCTGCTTTGCCTGCTGTTATAAATGATTTTAAAAAGTTACTAATGTTATTATCTACAGAACATCGTGTAGAGCAAGGTCATAAAACTAGCCACTCAAGTGTTGTGTGTTGCAGTAAGTATAGACCTAGCCTGTTAAATTAGCCAAGCAAGTGTTGTGGCTTGTAGTGCAATTGTTTAAACCTCAAATTCTTTTTTTATCATTTGTGTTACTAATAATTTTGCTTTTCGAAGGAGATATTATCAGTTTTTCATTAAAGAAATTGATTTCGAAATTGATCCTGTCATCAAAATGCTTTCATAATAAAGTAATTTTTAAAAATTTGTTTTCTATTTTATTTGAGATTTTTTCAAATTTTTTTTTAATTAATAACTTCCTGTTACTATGGAATCACAACTTTTTAATACACATTAACTGTCACCATTGGTAGTAAATATTTTAATTATTAAAATATGGTTTTCTTTACTATAATTTGTGCTTGAATTCTAAATTCCTGTAGATGGCGGCTGTTATAACTGATTTTAAAAAGTATGTTCATTACAAAAGATGTGCAGTCTTCAACATTAATTTTTTTCTAAGAACAATGATAAGTGTTGTGCTGCATTTTTGTTTTTTTTGTTTCTTACATATTCAACTATATATCATTTATGTATTGTAAGTAAATTAGCTTTAAAAATATATAAAAGACTTTCTGTTTTTACAGATTTTCAAAAAGTTTTCTGTAAACTCAATTAAATAAATATATATTTTAAATATACTTTTTTGAGATATATCTGTTAAATATTTTTTGCATCAGTAAAATATGATATATATACATATATATATATACATACATACATATCCATATATATATATATATATATATATATATATATATATATATATATATATATATATATATACATATATATACATATATATATACATATATATATATATATATATATATATATATATATATATATATATATATATATATATATAAATATATATATATACATATATATATACATATATATATACATATATATATACATATATATATATATACACATACATATATATATATATATATATATATATATACATATACATATACATACATATATATATATATATATATATAATATATATATATATATATATATATATATATATATATATATATATATATATATATATATATATATATATATACTTATTTATATGTATTTATTATTATATGAATAAACTATTATCATTAAATAATAAAAAATAAAGTAATAAAAATATTACTGGGCACAGCTTAGCATATCTTCTTGAGTACTAAGCATGGATAAATTCATAAACTCTTGATCTAGCTGTTTTTCCTAGCAAAATGAATTTGAAATTTTAAAATATATTTAATATATATTTTACCCATTAATTTTACACAACTGGCATTATAGCCATCACAACACACCTGTCCAAAATTGGTAGAAACTACTTTGAAGCCCTCCAGAAAAACCCTTTGGAGGGATGATTTTGGTATTATTCCTGATCACAAAAATGTAAAATTTGAAATCATCTGCAACCGTCCGTGGAAGAAAATTTGATTTGAAGAAATTCTCTGTTTTAAGATGATTTAAAACAATGGTTTAATATCTCATTTGCATTTTTGCAGCATTTTAGGATAAAATAGCAATCAAATACTTAAATAAATACTCAAATAACAATTTTTTTTGCAATAATTTTAGCTTTCCTGGAATTTAAAATATTTAAAAGTCAACAAATTTTTTTTCGGGTAATAGCAAATTCTCTGATACTTTACCTTTAGAATTAGACCTTTATTGAGCAAAGTTTTGTTAAAAGTCTCAGAAAAATGCCAAACTCAAAGAAAACTCATGAAGACTGTAGAAAAACAGTTTGTATCTTTTGCTTGAGAAAATGTACAAGAGAGTTGAACAATCAATTGATCAATACAATTGAAACTGTGCTCCAAATTAAACTTGACATATCAGACTCTAGAGTTCCAAAAGGGATTTGTGACACATGCAGGATTGCTCTTGGAAAGAAGAAAAATGGTGAGAATGTTTCACTTCCTCTTATGCTTCAATTTGAAACTATAAAAGTCAGACCTTCAACTCGGGAACAGGACTGTGACTGCCTGATTTGTCAAATAGGACATTTGAAGTCTTATGAAAAACACCCACTGGAGACTTCCTCTGAACATTCACAGTCTTCTTCAAACCAAAAAAGATGTTCAGAGTGCTTGTCAATTCTTGGAAAAAAAATATCACATAACTGCTCTGACTTCTCATTTCGTGAAAACATGAGAAAACTAGCAATGAGGGATTCTCTTGCCAGTGAGCAAATTGCAGCTTCAGTTGTTACTGTCAAAGAAGCATCTCCACATGGAACTGTCAAACTTGCACAAAGCAGAGGTGGCCGCCCTTTGTGTCTCACAAAAGGTACATAAATTTATGCTAAAATTACTATTGTGTTATGTACAAGCTTTAAGACTAAGCATTCTTATCCTTAGTTTACTATTTTAAGAAATCACAGACACGTTATCAAAAAGCCCCTTGTAAAAAGAGATATGTTTGTTAGTTATCTCTTATAATAAAATAAAAGATTAGTTAGTGTTTAATGTACCCTTAAATTTGAGATAGGGCAATGTTTGAATAAGTACAAAATTTACTTTGTTGCATGATAAAGTACACCAAACTTAACTTACAGCTGAATTTAGTTGAATCAAACATATCAAATAATTATCCAGGTTTAGTGTAGTGTCAAATCAGTAAATGCATATTTTCTTACACATTTAGAGTAGCACCTAGCCGAAGATCAAAATTTGTTAATTAGATAGTCAAATGCTTTTTACTACTTATGTTTGTTTATCCATCATAATATCATTATACTTTAAGTGTCTATTTTACTTGTAGCAAACAAATACAACTATATATAAATGTTTTCAACTTTATTTTAGGATCATCAAGTGCCAAAAAACTTTTTGGAGACACCCCACTACTGACAGCAGAAGGTCTGGTGAATGTCTAAGTCAACACTGGTTTGTCCAATTCCTCAATAAATAAATTGGTGCCTACCATAAACCAAGTCACCAAAAGTCACGTTGTGGAACCCAACTTTAAAACAAAGTTTATTGAGATTGGAAAGAAGCTGTCTGCTCATTTCACTCAAACTGACATTGAAGTCTTCAATGACAAATCACAGAGAAGGAAGCAATTGGTTGTACACTGCAAAAACCTAGGAGAACTTCTGAATGATGTCCTGCTTCAAAGACAAGTCTATAAACAGCACATTGTGAAGCTTGGTCTAGATGGTGGTGGTGGCTTCTTTAAGGTCAGTCTGGGCATTCAAGAGATGGAGCAAGTGTTAGAGTCTAGGTCTCCACTTTGCAAGAAAACCTTGACATCACAAGTAGCTAAAGAAAGTGGAGTGAAGCGTCAACTTCTTGTTGCTGTAGCAGAAGAAGTTCCAGAAAACTACAACAATGTAAGAAAAATTTTGAATCTTATTCATCCTGAGGGTGCCCATTTCCTCATCTCATGTGATTTGAAGTTAGCCAATATTATCTGTGGTTTTCAGTCCCATTCAAGCTCTCACCCATGCACTTGGTGTGAAGTTGAAAGGATTTGTCTGCATGTGGAAGTCCTCGAACATTTGGTTCATTGAGAAAATGCTTCAAAGCATTCCAGGACAATGGTCAGGACTACAAAAGAGTTAAAGATTTTAAGAATGTTGTCCATGAGCCTCTTTTAAGCTTGCCTGATAATGTCCTAGTCTTGGACTTCATTCCACCAATGGAACTCCATCTCTTACTTGGAGTAGTCAACCATCTGTTCAGAGCATTGAAGGAAGAGTGGTTGAAAGCTGATGAGTGGCCCAAGGCTCTTCACATCAAGCCTCAGCCTTTCCATGGTGGTCAGTTTGCAGGAAATGAGTGTAGAAAACTCCTCAAAAATGTAGATATCCTTCAAAGGCTTGCAGAAGAAGACTGTGCGTTCAACATTTTTGGCATTGTTGATGCACTGAGAAAATTTGATGCAGTGGTGTCTGCCTGCTTTGGAATGACCCTGGAACCTGACTATTATGAAAAACTATCATCATTCCAAGCCTCCTATCTGGCTCTTGACAGAGTAAGTGTTACTCCAAAAGTCCATGCAGTGTTTTACCACATCAAACACTTCATAGAAAAGAATCAAGACTCCCTTAGAATATATAGTGAGCAGGCCACTGAAACTCTTCACCACAGCTTCAAGTCTCATTGGAGCAGATACAAGAGGCCAGTAGACCATCCAGAATATGGAAAGTGGCTGCAAACTTGTCTCGTGGACTACAACAGCAAGAATATCTAAATTGGGAGTAAAAACTATTTTTTTATTCTGCCAGTAAACTAAGATTTTTTTTTTTTTTAGGAATGAGTAATTTAAAACTTTCTTCCTTCTTAGAACACACAGAATACTTCTTTTTATTTCTATCAATATTATGGACATGATTGTGGTTTCATGTGTGGTTAATGCTTTGCAATGTAGAATTTAAAAACTAATATTTACTAAAGAATACATCACTTTATGAAAATGTCACAAAGTTTTTTAGCTCTTTACCTTATGTTTTAAACTAGTTATGTACACATATGATAATATTTATTTTTAAATATAAACTTTCAAATTTGAATGCTCTAGAAAATCAAAATAAACAGAATGCTCTCATTTTCTCTCTATTGTGTAGGATCTAATTTTCAAATCAAGTTTTCTTCCAAGGACGGTTACAGATGATTTCAAATTTTACATTTTTGTGATCAGGAATATTACAAAAATCATCCCTCAAAAGGGTTTTTCTGGAGGGCTTCAAAGTAGTTTCTACCAATTTTGGACAGGTGTGACAATTTTACATAAAACTTTAAATACTCACACAATTTTACATAAAACATGGAACAAATACATAAAACTTATACTATTTTGCATTTTACAGTTTTTTAAAAAATTTTTACCTTTGCTAAACGAATTGCATTTGAATAACATTGTGCACGAGAAAAAAAATGGATTGATTTTGGGATATATTTCCAGAAATTTCAAATTGACATGCAAGATGGTAGCAAGCTGCTTTATCTCCAGTATCCTGACAAAGCTGCTCTGCTTCTTTCATATTTTCACAAAAGCAGTGTATGCGAAACATTGATAAATAGTCTTCAGATTGCTTATTAAAAAAAAATGCAGCTTCCATATCACCTAAGCTTTCAAGGTATCGGGCCCACCATTTCATTAACTCCCTTCAAAAAATTTACAAAAATGTTAATTTTTAACATTGATAACTAGCTAAAACAACATTAAAAGCTAAACCATAGCAAGTCAGTAGGGAGAGGAGATTTTTAAAAGTCAATAAGATGATATAAAAAATCATAAAAATATTTATAAAAAAATCATTGTAATAATGTAAAAAGAAAACCTAGAACTACAATAATAGGAAAAAGATGTCATGTTTAAGAAATGACTTATTATTTAGCTGCCAAAACAAATCTATTTTTTTTCACATTAATGATGACATTAATGATATTTTGATCAATTGCACTAGTGGTCTTGCGTTTTTATTCTCTACCAGCCACACTAGCAACAGTTCCAATAAGATTATGCTTCTTAACAATTGAGAAAATGAAGTTATGCTTTGACACAAATAACATCAGTCTTTTGGAATGGCCATCTCAAAATCCAGACTTGAATCCAATAGAAAATTGGTGGTATTTTTTGGACAGAAAAATTGGCAAACAAGCATTTAGACGCAAAGACAACTTGAAAGAAGCTATAATGAAGGCATGGGATAAAATAACAATAGAATAACGTAACGCTTGATATATACAGGCCTTGTTAAGAAGCGTTACGCAGCTCGCATTTTGCTTGCGAAAAGGCAATTTGCCTATGCCTTCAGCAGTTTTGCGCTATGCAAAAACCTTTATCTTTTAGAATATTTAAATTATCTTTCGATGTTGTTAACGTGACGTTTATTCAGAATAAATAAAGTCGTAAGTAAAAGCATTTAACCGCAATTATAAACTAATAGATTTTTTGTTAAAGAAACAGTTTGTTTAACAATTTTTTTTTTGTTGTTAAAAATTAGTTAAAAAAAATAAAGTGTTTTAAGTTTCATCTTAAGGAATTAAATATATAAATTACTTTTAAATATAAAAATTATTTTGTCATAATAGTTTAAAAATTCCACAATTTATTTTGATTTAAATATTTTATTAATAAGATATTTTGTTTATTGTTAATTCAATAACGTAAAGTTTTAATGACGTTCGTTTAATTTATGAAAATAAATTATGATCATGAATATGTTATCGGTAACTGATAAATAATAAAAAAAAGCTCTATATTGTTTAAAAACATTATTAAAAAGAGTTCACAAAATAAATAAGAAAAAATTTATTAACAGTTCATAAATTAACCAAAAACCAACTGTAAAATTATAAGAAAATAAACAAATATCATTTTACATTTTATGAAAAAAATATATTTTTCAAAATAAAATTTAGTTCATATTTGAAAAAAATAATAAAAATGATTTTTCAAATAGGAACTTAGATTTTATTTGTAACTTTTGCTATAGTGAGAAAAAAAAAAACTGTTTGATTTTTAACGTGTTAATAAAATAACTTTAATTACAATGTGATACTTGAAAAGACGCAAGTGACGCAATATAACTTCTAACAATACAAAATAAATTTGCAAAGTTGAGTTACTTAGAAATGCGTTACGCAGCGAAATCTCATAACACATCATTGGATTCAAGTATCATAAGACCTTTTCTGATACTTGAATCCAATGATCACACTCATTGTGTTATTTCAGAGAAACAAGTGTTTTACCAGGATTCTCTTTAATACTCTCTGAACAAATTATTTTCTCTCTAAGCTAAATAAATTAAGTTAATAACTGAATCTTACTTTTTTGCCTGCTGAAAAATGGCTCTTGTGGTTGTAATTTTTAAAAAATCTAAAGATTGCTCTGATCTCTCTAGCTACTGCCCAATTCCGTCTTTTTTTAATATAACACAATGTAACGAATTTTTGTTTTTGTTTTTTCCTTTTAATTTTTTCAATTCGATAATTTAATATAATGGAGATAACTTTAATCTTTACACAAAATTTCAAATTTATAAAGCCATTAAAATAGAACTTAGAAATATGTGGATTTATTATATAATCCTGTTTTTACAATAAAACTAATGTCAATCAAAGGTATTTTCAACATTTAGATTCGTGGCATCAAAAAAAAAAAAAAAAAAAAAAAAAAAAAAAAAAAAAAAAATCAAGAATGAAACACAAATCCATGAACAGTTTTATAATTGAAAAGAGTTAGTTTCAGACTTTTTTTTATAACATTTTTTTTTAGCATGCTGTTAAACTATAAGATTTATTTGAAAATTTAAAAAATTGTTATTTGTATTAATAATGTTCAACTGGCAATTTTAATTAAATAATATTAATAATGTTCAGAGTTAGACAGAGTTAGAATTAGACAGTTAATAATGTTGATTAATTCTATTTATTAGATATCATGTCTTATTCTCAGGTTAAAAGTAACTGGTAATAACAAAAGAAACATTATTAACGGATTAAAATCTTTAATAACTAAAACTCATACCTGTCTTTTCTTTTGAGAATATATGCTTGTAGTTCATCCACATCATCCATCATCATTCTTGGTACTTTAAAGCGAAAAGTACCAGATTTTTCAAAACTAAACATGTTAATAATTTTATTAAACTTTTAATATATTTAACATGAATATTTGTACACTGAAAAAAAAAATCATACTTTTCAACAGCACCTTCTTTATTACCCAGATCTTCAAGGTATTGTCCATAACAGTAGAAAGTGGTTCTTAAATGAATTCTATCATGCTTTTCAGCACATTCAATAGCCTATTACATAAATATTTTATCATGACGTTGTATTTGAATACAAGAAAATTACAAGAACAAACTAAAAGTACAAATTACAAGAAAAAACTGAAAGTACATAATACAAGAACTAATTGAAAGTACAGAATACAAGAACAAATTGAAATTACAGAATACAAGAACTAATTGAAATAAAATGTTACAACAACAAACTAAAAACTTTTATATTATAAATTGACTTTAATAATTAAAAAAACAACCTGAGTCCAATTGTTTGAAGCTTGATAAAAGATATTAAGAAGATCATATCGATGACAATTCTTGTACAACTGCTCTGCTTCTTCCTAATTTAACACACATAATATAACTGTAATTTATTTAAGTAATTACTAATATAACATTTATAATTATGTTATCCTCACAAATAAGAGAAACAGAGATTAGACCCATCAAATCCCTGGAAGTATTTTAAACTTGTTTCTCTTTGTAGCCGCCTTGCTCAGTAAAGTTTCAGGGTTATGGAGTTAAGAAAGAGGTATATAACAACAAGTATAAATAAAAATTAAAACCCCCTGGGCCATAATGAGGTAAATATATTTAAAAAATATTAATTATGCAATAACATAAAATCAAATAGTTCATTCACCATATATGGTGATAGTTATTACTATAGCCATTAAAAAATAAATTGTAAAAAAGCATAAATCTTTTTTAGCAATAATAATAATTTTGCAACTTCATGTATATGAAACTTTAAAAAAAGACCTTTATTTGTTATCTGCTTAATTAACTGATTAGAAAAATAACAGTTTTTAAACCATGGATTATATTGAAATCTAAAACAAGCAAAGTATTAAGCAAAATGATCAAATTTAGTATTGTTAAGGTTAATGAAAATAATTACATTTTCAAGAAAAATATATTTTGATTTTCAATTGTTACAATATTTCATTTAAAAATTAGTGAAATTAAAAAATTTATGTATTATGTGCCCTAAGCTTTTTTAATCAAACAAAAAAATCAAAATTTTGCAAAAAAAAAAAAAAAATTAATAACAATATAAGTTTTGGTTTCATTAATACATCGATTGAAAAAAATGTTTATTATGGCTGATATTAGTCTGTAATAATGTTTTTAATAAATGTAATAAAAATAATAATAATAATAATAAATGTAATAAAAGTAATCATTTTTTCATTCTAAAAATAATATTTTTGACAAAAAAAAAAAAAACATTTCATAAGGTCACTAAACATATGAGATGATATAAAAAGTTCGAGCATTTTAAAGTATACAACAATTATAAACAGTATTTTGCAATACTAAACAACTTTTCCTTTAAGTACGAATATATCTTCAAACTGAAATTAACTAGGCATGAAAAATTACTGCTGACAGCATACTGTATGTCACATAGGCAGGGGCATTCAATACTGCAGCAAATGTTAATTTAATGCCCCTGCATTAAATAAGCATTAACATTTAAAATGCTAATTTTTATCTAAACAGATTCTAAGACAAAGAAGAAAAAAATAATGAAAAAATCAAACTTTTATTGCCATAATAAATGTTTTCCATATTGTCGTCTGTCAGGTAATACTTCCTATGAGTAAAAAACACTTTTTTTTTTAAAGGAGAAGTTTAAACTCATTAAGCTTAAACAACTACAAAAAATAATCAACAGAAAAAAGATAAATCTTGTTACAAGAAACATAATTTTATTAATTTTTGAAAATTTTTAAATTTAATGGAATAGAACAGAATTTGCATAAAAAATATTACTGAATTTTTGCAATAACTCTTAATTGAAGCGCACTGCTAATACCAGTACTTACAGTGAGTCAGCACAAGCCATACTTTACTAATTGGCGACATGCTCATCATTTAGCAAAATAACAAGCGTTTAAAATTACCTGACAGACAATGGTATGTAGATTTCAGTATTACACTATGAGTGACATTTTATGCACAGCTATATCTGGATTGATACGCAAGTGTGTGTGTGTATATATAAAAGAAATCCTTTTGCAATGTCAAAAAAAAATAAAAACTACTCTTGACCTGCAAATTGATGCTTTAACAGTTAGAAAAAAGCTTACTTAACAACATGTTAAAGCAAAGGTACCAAAGAAGTGTCCATTTTTATCACTAAATAATATTAAAAATAGGAAAGATTTTGCTAGAGAGCATGTGGGCATGCCATTTTCAGAATGGCAAAATATTTTTTGGTCATATGAGACCAAAATTAACTTGTTTGGGTCAGATCAGCAAGACCAAAAAAAAAAAGAACATGATTCTAGATATACTGTTAAAACGGTCAAACATGGTGGTGGAAGTATTAAAATATGGGGTTGCTTTTCATATTATGGAGTAGGCCTCCTTTTTTGGAATAATGAAAATATGACCAAAGAAATATACTTAAATATACTGGAGAATGTTATGCTACCATTTGCAGAAGAAAATCTACCTTTGATTTGGTCTATCAACGAGATAATGACCCAAAGCATACAGCGAAGGTAGTAAAAATTTGGTTCCATAATGAGATAATTTGGATTTTGAAGTGGGCAGCCCAAATACCGAACATGAACTCAATAGAAAATCTCTGAGCACACGTAAAAAATAAATTAGGAAAACTTATTAAGACCCAAAATAAAAATGAATGTTGGAAAAACATTTCAATAAGTACATTCCAAAAATTAGTTTATACTATGGCAAAAAGATGTGCAGCAATAATTGCAAATAACGGGTATACACCCAAATATTAATAAATTATGAGTAAATTAAATTTTTAATTATCATTGTTCATTATTTTTAACAAAACATGTATTTAATTTTAATTTACCTCTTTTTTTGCATAATAGATATTCGTAAAAATAAAATATAGTAAATAAATTTTGCTTTGTAATTGTTTCATTACATTAAAAATATTAGTTTATAATTATATTATAACTAATTAAATAAATAAGATATATATATATATATATATATGTATATATTAATTATATTATAACTAATTAAATAATATATATATATATATATATATATATATATATATATATATATATATATATATATATAATATATATATATATATATATATATATATATATATATATATATATATATATGAGCACATTTAAATATGTGTGTGTAAAGATGCATATTGCATATACTTTTTAAAATATATCTTACATGCATTCCCACTTGTATGGCAAGCATTGCAACATGGGCATCAACTTCAACTTCTGATAACTGAGCATCACGAATTGCTTTCACTGCTGCTGCATTACCCATGTTACCTAAGCACATAAATGCAACATCCAGATGCTTTGTCTTAACGCACATTCGTGCCATATTTTCCCAAACAGATGGACTTAAAAAAAAATCATCATAATTACTCATTTTTATCCATTTTTAAACTTTTTCTTAATCATTAACCCAAAACTTTAATTTTTTATAACTGAAAATACTATTTTATTTCTGGTAATTTGCACAAAACATTTAAACTTCCATTTTTCACAAAAATTAATTGACAAAAAAGATTGCTTCATATTTAGAAGACAATATACAAGCGCCATACTGAATGAATGATCTTGTTAAGTAGATAAGGAAATTTTTATTTTTAAAATGTATGTTATTAGTAAGAGTCAAATTTAAATTATCTGTCATCAGTACTAAGTAGAAATCTTTTGAAAAAGTAAGTAAAATCTATTTCAAACACTTATTATTTCATTCACATACTTTTATTTTATTCACATATTTTGTACGTAGTTTTATATACTATTTATTTTATATTTATTATTCCATTCACATATATTGTAGATAGCATTATATATTTAATATAAAATACAGTAAAATGGAATAAAATATAACAAAGTAAACTACCAATAATTCAAACCTCCTGGGGTGAAAAAAAAGGGTTCAAGTAAATGTTTGGATTCAACAGGACTTTGAAAATACTTAAGTAGAATTTTGAGTTCAGAGAGAGGATTCCAGTTATAACGAGTTTACTATAGTTTAATTGATCTTTTTTACATAAAAAAAAAGACAATTTTTTTGAAACTGTGCAAACATTAAAATATATTTGGATCTAGTCAAATATATTTTAATGTTTGCTACAGAAACTTTATTTAATTGAAATAAAAAACATTTTGTTCTATTCCTACATCATAGGAAAATGAAATATGCAAGTCAAAAAACAATTTAAAGAATGCCTAATTAAAAAAAGCAACCAATAATAACAAATTTATAAAAATACAAGTAATTATCAAAAAAACAACTTAATCCTGTGATGTCGAGTCATTGAGAGGGTCTAGAGGATGTATTGAGCTATCCCTTGTGCAGTTTTTGGTGTAATAAAACCTGTCGTCTTTTACAATTACTTTTGGTATGCATGTTTGACAAAGCCAAACAAAGCATTTTCATTTTTTGCATTTTTACCATTCCCTATTTTGGTATGTTGCAGCTTTGCCCAAAACTAATTTTACACTAGGCTTGTTTTGTTGCTGTTGGAGTCACTGTTGTTCTTGATTTATTTGCTGCTCTTTATGAAAGTTAAGCTTACGCTGTTTTCAAGCATTCTTTGGCGCTTTTTTGCTATCAGCATCATTCAACCTCTTGAGCATTTTAAGTTTGTTAAGACACCTCCTTTTAAGTCTTTGTACCCCTACATTTTTTCATTTTTTTGTGTGGACATGTTGGATGCATAACATTTGTTGCATAACAATTAGGCCAGTTGGAATCACCTATTAACTTCTTTTTAAACAGCTTAAAATGCAATACTGAATATATTTTTGTGTGGACATGTTGGATGCATAACATTTGTTACATAACAAGTAGGCCAGTGGCAAACAATTAGGCCAGTTGCAATCACCTATTAACTTCTTTTTAAACAGCTTAAAATGCAATACTGAAGATTAGTTGCAGACGAGTTGACTTTAGGCTGATGCTATACAACTTTATGCTGATGTTGGATGTTTTTGATTTTGACGGTTGAGATGATGGTGTTTCAAATAAATTAGCAATTTGTAATTTTGATTTAATGGATTTTATAGATGTTGAGTGAAAATAAATCATTATTTTAAAATCTAATGACTACTTGCATGCATGTAAAAACTTCTCAAGAGCTGAAAATTATGTTTGGAGCTGACTAATGCATTCTTTTGATAAATTGCTAAACTTTGTCTCTGCAATTTACACTTTGCAGACTAAACTGCAATTTGCACTTAACTCTAATGATATGGCAACATCTAGTGGCTGTAGAACGTGTAACAACTGAACTAGTAAGCAAATTGACAAGATATTATTTTTAATGTTAATAAGTATGACATGAAAGATAACATGTGTCAAGTGTCCATCTAAAACTAAAATAATAATACATGGATGTATATCTAGATGTTCTCAATATGGTTAGAGTTACCCCAATCTTTAAAAGAGGGGAATTAGCAAAACTCAACTCAAAAATTTTAGAAAGTTTTTTGTATAATAGAACGTATAACCATCTAACTATAAATAAGATATTATATAATAATAAATGTAGATTTAAAAAAAATAATTTGGCTGAACATGCAATATTTCAACTAACTAGAAGTATTTCAAATTTGTTTAAAAAACCACAATATGGTGGAGAATAACAATATGGTGGAGAATAACAATATGGTGGAGAATAACAATATGCTGGAGAATAACAATATGCTGGAGAATAACAATATGCTGGAGAATTCCAGAAGGATTAAATCCTTTAGATTTTACTAGATCCTTTGCTTTTATTTACATTAACGCTCTTTATAAAGCATCAAATTTAACAAAAAATGTTTAGTCATTACACAAACCTTTTTTTAACTGACAATAATTTATCAATATTATTTGAAAAAAATGAATAGTGAACTCCATGAAATAGATCCTCTTTTATCCAGTTTTAGAAAAAAAAATCTACTTCAGAATATTCCTTTTCTGTTTATTGATAATACTAAAATAAAGAGAGTCAAAGTTAGAAATAATTTAGATGTTTATTTTGATGAAATTCTCATGTGGAAAAATCGAATTGACAATTTAAACAATAAAATAGCTAGAGGTATAAGAATGATATACAAGTCAAGAAATCTCTTAAGTAAAAATAATTTACTAGAATTTTACTACTCATTTGTTCATTGCCATATTAATTATGCTAATACTGCATGGGGTGGTGTAAACAAAAGTATACTAGAACCTCTTTATCATTAAAAGAAGCTGCATGCCTTATAAACTTTAAAGACCATTTTAATCATACCAAGCCTATCTTACATAAAATGAATATTCTTAATGTAAACAAGCCTAAGGTTTATAATGTTCTTTGCTTTAAATATAAATGTAAAACCAACACCTCTCTTTTTTCTTTTTGCAATTTATACTCACATAAAGAAAAAAAAAAATACTAGCTTTGAAATAAAAAGTTTATCTGACAGCCTTTTTTGCATATAAATTTTTGTAGATCTTATCAAGGAACTTTTTTATGGAACAAAGAAGTTTTAAAATATTTTAATTTTTCTCAATAATGGAATTACAACACATTTAAAACTTAAACAAATATTTTTATATACTAATAAAATACTTCTATATTTTTAATTTTCATGAAGTAAAATCTTTCTAAATCACTTCTAAATATTTATATATATGAATTTTTACTTTCTACAAAAAAATATAGATTCAACACTATAAACGTGACAAATGTAATTAAAAAACAAAGCTAAGGGTCTTGTTGTCAATACCCTTAGGGTCTTGACAACAAGACCCTTAGGTCTTCTATGAGTTTTTCTTTTTTTTATAAACCTATATTATACTTTTATTATCCTATATAATATATTATTGAATTGATTATAATTTTAAAACGACTAATATTGTACAACATTTAAAGTTTCTTTGATGGCTACTTTTATTCAGTTAAAAATTTAACAATTTATCAAAAAAATTATTTATTTTGTATAAAAATGTTACATCATTTTACTCAGAAAATGATTCTCAACAAAAAATTCAAAAAATATTTGTAAAAAGTTTATTCAATAAATTAATTAAAAGCAATAAATAAACAATGTCATAACTATTTCATTATATTCTTTATCTCTATTCTGTTCTACTTTAATTAATTAAAAAAAGGTTAAATATTAACCTTCTTAAAGAAAAAAAATTATAAAAACTATAAACTGACAAAAATTTAATCTAACAATGTAACAATTACCGAGTTTTTACATCATGTCTAACCTGCATATTATCTTTGGAAGGAAAAACAAAAGCTTCTAATGTTGCGCTATCTAAATTACATAATACTTAAGAATATAAAAAATACTATTGAGCAAAAAGATATTTTACAAATCAAATTTCTGCATGCTTTTATGGGATCTTTATTTAAATTAAAAAAAAAATGTCAGCATAAATAAAAAAGTATACCTTTTGATAGACTTGATAGCTTTAAAAGCTTCATCCATATTACCAATTGCAGATAAATAGCTGTAACTCATCATGGCTGCTGTAGTTACCTGGTCGCCATTCTCAAATTCTACAAAGTCACGCATTGTTTTTCTTACCACACATTGATCTCTATGCTGACCCTGTCATGTAATTGTTTACTGAACTTATTTAAAATTAATCTTTTTAAACAGAAATCAAAATAAAAAAGTGAAAAATATTAACTTGAAAAATTAATAACTTGATAAAAAAAAATCTTGCTTTTAATAACATACTGATTGAATAAAGTAACAAAAAGGCGTATCCATCCCCAATAACCCTGTACATAAAAAATATATATATTACTCAAAATAATCTTTTAAACTATTTCAAATAATGACAAGTGTAACAACAATAACTTGAAATTAACTTGTTAAAGTACCAATTATTGAGGCATAAAAATGATTAACCTAACTATGGAAAATAATTAGGGCATAAAAATGATTAACCTAACTATGGAAAATAATTAGGACATAAAAATGATTGACCTAACTATGGAAAATAATTAGGGAATAAAAATGATTAACCTAACTATGGAAGAGATTAAAAAGTAGAAAATAAAAAATTAGAATAAATTGTTTTTAAAAAGCTACATTTATGCATGAATTGAAAAGTAAAAATTATCTTATAATTAAAAAATAAACATTTAAAAATGTATGAGCTATACATAAAAAAATCTAGCCATAAATCTAAAATAAATGTCATCAACAAAGAATTAGCAGTCAGCAGGTAAACTTTATTTTTATCTTCTTGTAAAATGTTATAGTTAAAAAGCTTCAAAATTAAAAAAGTATAGAACAATTATTTTCTACTTTTCTGTTTTAAAAAGTTTCTAATAGCATTTGTTTAGAGCATATAAAACTTACTATTATAAATAAAATGACAATTTACCGACAGTATTCTAAACTGCTTCAATGAGGTAAATATTATACTTTATAATTAAAAAAAATGCATAAATGGCCTGTTAGATGGTGAGTATTATTTTTTGAATAGAGTTTAATAGTTTAATAAAACAAAACAAATAGTTTAACAAAACAAAGACAAAGTACTTAAATATGTAAAAAGATAATAAAAATCATAGTGTTGTAAGTTCCAATTAAAATTAAGTAGAGGACTAATGTAGGTGAAACTCCATCCTCAGGGCCACAATATACTTTGTATAATATACTTTATAACTACTTTATTCAATTATAAAGTTTTGGACATAGAATAACCTAGATAATTTAATGAACACATTTGAATCAGTTTTAGGGCCAAATATTGCTTTGAAAACATCTCTAAACACCTCATGGATGAGGTGCATGCAAACAAGCATAGTAAATTTTTTTGACGCTTTTTTTCAAAAAACAAAAGCAAAGCAGTTAGTCTGTGTAACTAGATTTCCTGCCCTTTCAGCATTTTTTGGTATAGCAAGAAGTTTTTCTACCTCTTTTCCCAAAACAATATTGGTAACTTTTTTCTCTGATCCAACAAATATGGCTGGAAAATGTTTTCCATCAACATAAATAATCAATGGCCTATCCACACAAAAATTAGCTTTTGAACTTGCGAAAAACTAAAAACAGTTCTAGATCCTGCTCCAACAAAAATTACAAACAGATAGTGAAAGCTTAGATTAAAACTTTTAAAAACATTTTCAACATCATACGCCAGTGGATCTGAAGTTCAAATAACTGCAGATCTTGCAGGCTTATAAATTTGACTTTAAAATTATTTTTTATTGCAATGAAAAATGCAAGTTTATAAACTTGTAGTTTTTATTTTATATTTTTGAATAATATGGCTGATAATTGCTGAAAGGCATGAAACTTTAAGTTCTATTATAAAGTTGTATTTTATCATTTAAATTACTTTAATATAATTTGATCTATTTTTTGAAAAAAGATATTGATCACTCTTAAACAGACAAGAGCTGTATTTCCAACAATGTGTGTGTATATATATATATATATATACATATATATATATATATATATATATATATATATATATATATATATATATATATAATATATATATATATATATATATATATATATATATATTGTTTTACAATATAAAATTCAAAAAAAAAATTGAATTAAAAGCTACCAGTATAACTAGTATCTGTTTTAAAATGATCTTGGACAACCAAGCCATATTCAGGACAGCTAAACATTGTAACAATTAATGAATTCTAAAGTCAAAAAGTTATTAAAAATTATTCTCATAAAAGTATAACAATTTAACTAACTATAATAGTTCCATTAGTATATTTAATAAACATTTTAATATTTTTGAAAAACATCAAAAGAATTAAAAAATAAAAATAAAATAGATAAAAAGGAGAAAATAAAATAAAAACAAATCCTAAAGATAAAAACAATATTTTAAGGAGACGAATAACAAATTCTAAAAATTACATTATCATAAAGATCTTTTTCAATACTCGTTTCTTCTTGGTTAATAGAACTCATTCGAACTGTCTCACATACTAAAAGTTTTGGCTCAATAGAATCCCAAAATACTGATTTAGGCACATAACCTAAAACATAATAAAGGATTAAAAATATATATGGTGTATGTTTGGAAACACAGTGCAAAATAAGGTAAGCCCATTAAAGCATTTAGATAAGCTACTGAAAAAAATACGTTTACTGATTTATTCAAACATTCAACAACTTTGTTAAAGAAAGACTTTATTCAGAAGGTTTAAGTGAAATTGCTTTTTAATATAAGTAATATAATTTTGACATTAAAAATTTATTTTATACATAGATATTAATGGTCAACACTCTAAACCCATTAGTAGATGTGTGTACTTGCCTAATACTACTTTCTACTTAATATACAAAATCCTGCTGCCCCCAACCCCAACTTTAATCTAAGTACTTCATAAAACATATAAAAGTAGTAAAAACCTTTGATAGCATCTGTTAGCTGTTGTTGTGTAGTTAATAAATCATCAAGTAATTCGTAGTTACTTTCTCCAGACATAAAATTGAAAGATTGAATTTTGGGTCATTCCATGCCAAGTGGTGCAAAGGTCCCTTATGGACCATCTCAGATTTTATTGAAATTTTTTGATTTTGTACATATATATGTTAAAAGCATGTTTTGAAAATTTTAGATCAATATCTAATATGGTTCTTGAGAAAACGCTATTTAAGTAGTGGGCAATTTTGCATAAAATTTCACTCTACAAGAAAAAAGGGTTTTTTCATCATTTTTAACAGCCAATAACTTTTGAACAAGTTAGTTTTATACTTCAATTATTATAAGATAGCAAGTGTGCTGTGGATACTTTGAAAAAAGAAAAAAATATTATTTCTGGCATCTTAACTTTTTCCATAATGGCGGGCTAAAGTTGATTTTTTTGTTTTAAGAATAAGTTTTTTTGTGATTTTAAAGACCTTAATCTTAAAAACTAGTTACAAAGTTAATACAAATCAAATTGCCTGCTGATCTACATGTGGTGGATAAACATTTTTAAAAAAATCAGTTGATTAAAGAGCTGCATTCAAAAGTTATAGGTCTCCAAAATGAGTCAGATCGAGATTTTCGTAAAATTGATCTGTGATGCAAAGCATCTGTTACCTAAGATGGCACTTTTTTTTTTTTATAAAATTTTTTATACGCATCAATTAAAGACTGTTAATTAATAAAAACCAAAAAAATTAATGGGCGCTTATTTATAACCCCCAAAAGGTAGTCTCTAAAAGTCAGGTAAATTTTCCATAAAATTCTGAAATTGACATAATAAATAAATGCATTGAATTATATAATGTTATTTATTATGAAATATCAATTAAAAAATATCAATGCTTAAAGCCTTTTAATCCCTTTAGATAAAGAACTTTTAAATCCCAATAGATAAAGTCCCCTCCCCTCTGTCCCCTCCCCTCTTTATAATACAATAATTTTTTTAATGAAAAACAAACAAAATGTTTTTAAGAAAATAAACAAAAATAATAAAATTTACAAAAAGTTAAATTTCTCAAATAATAAAATAATCTCATTGATTTCTTTTAAGTCAATACTATAAAATCTTCCACTGTTTGACTGGACTTTAAGAGATTGCACTTTGCATAAAATATGCATTAGAGGTACCCAACAAAGATCATCTCTGCATGGCCACGTAAACTTGTTACATAAAGACTTTTTCATGAATTTCATATTAAGATCTTGATGCTCTTCTGAAATACTAAGAATATTTCCTAAATACCATTGAGCATCGTAAACGCAGGCCACATATTCTCCTGGTGAGTAACTGGAAATTTTATTAATATAAATTCTGCAAGTAGAAAAATCCACATTAGTGCAAATAATATCAAATGAGACTCTTCTTATTTTTATTGAGGTAAGTGACATTGGGATAAAACTGTGGTGGTTTCGTGTCCCAGGTATTGTCGAACAAGAACGATATCTCTCTTCCAAATTGAAGTTTGTAGTATGTGTTTCTATTGAAACTTTGTCAACAACAAAAAAAAGATATTCCTTTGACGTGTTGAACACACCAGCTGTACATTTTGCTTGGTGTGTCAATAGGATCGTTTAGTGATTGTAGACTGGCTCGTGCAACAAGACGTTTCACTGTTCCACCAACACCATCACAAGGGCTTTTACCATGCGATGTTGCAAAAAAGTGCCACTCTGCAGTCATGTCAAAATCGTGTTTATGGTAGCATAAGTTGATAAGATTTTTGTAATTTTTATATTGTGATGCAGCTCCATCACTAAAATAGATAATGTGTTCAAATGTTTGTAATTGTTTAAGTTTATCAATAACATTACCGATAAAGCAATGAACAGCATCTGTTCCATGTTTCAGATGATCTGATATAACACAATAACTTTGACTATCAAGTTTTCCATCTTTTATAAAATACGCAACAAAGGGGTGCACAGTTGCTTGGCTGTTATTCCAGTGAAAACCTTGCACTGCATCCTGTATTAGAAAACTATAGTTTTCTGCAAAGTCAAGAAGAACCAAAGCTTGATTTTCTTTTAAATTAGTTTTCAAATGTTGGTAGTAGGTGGCTTGACTTTTTGATATAAAATGATGCACTCGTAAACTATCTAACTGTTCATAAACCATTTCAATAAATTCATCTAAAGGTAGAGTTGCTGGTACTAAAGTACATTGGTAATTTGATTTTTGCCATTGATAAAAGTTAACTTCACTAATTTCTTTTTCTGTAAACAAAGTGTCAATGTAGTCTAACAAAACCTTTTTAGCAGGACATTTATCGCAGCTATGCAGCATACAATCTCTATTTTCAATGCTACAAACCATTAATTTTAATAAGATTTTGTAATCAGAAATTCCAGGAATTTTCTGTACAAGGAGCTTTACATTTTGATGGTACTGGCAAACACAAACTGCATGCAGACCAGAAGCACCACCCACAGGAATGCACCACTTGGGCCTTAGCTCACAAAATTTTGAAAATCCAACTTTAAGATAATTATATTTCTTTTTAAACTCAATATGTAGCTCTTTCATATTGACTAGTAGAAGGCGCTTTTGGATATGTTGCTTTTTACTATCTACTTTAACTGAAACAAACTCTTTTTTTCCTGGACAAACCCTTGAATATTCATCGCATTCGTAGAAATGAACAACCTCTGTAATTACATCTTCGCTTAGTTTTCTACCCGATTTTGGAGAAGGTTTTGATAGTATTCCACTTTTTTTACTTAATTTTCTGGCTTGTACTACAGATCTTTTTGAAGTAAAAAAAAACTTCTGAGTTTTCTCTATTGACCAACTGTCTGGAGTGAGTGTAAGAAGTGTGATTTTTTCAGAATTTGACAATGTTTTTTCAAATTTTGACTTAATTTGAGTCATAATATTGTCTAAATCTGTGTTTGTTTTTTTCAAACATTTTTTTGAGGGTGATTCAATTCCACAAAGTGCAGCTATTTCTAAACCTAGCACATTGGCAACAGCCTTTTGTGTATGAGCTCTTACGCTATCAATTTTACGCTTTCCATATGCAACTCTATCTTTTTTTGAAACAAGTTTTAGAGGTGAGCATCCAAAACTTGCAATACTTGAATTAAGATCTTCTTTTAATGTATGGTTGTCAACATAAATTTCTTTTTCTTGGAGTTCATTTCTTTTGTATTATGTTTGCAATTCGGAACTTTTCTGCAACTAGTGCAAATTTTTTGACCAGGTATTAAACCAAAATCTTTGGCATATGAAAGACTGATAACTCTAAAAGAGTCTAAAAAATAACGGAAATAATTATTAAATATTTTTTTTTAAATTTATTTAGTGTTATTAAGGTATTTTTATTAAATTAAGATATTAAATATTGAAACTTACTTTTCACATTTTTTGCGTGCTTGTTCAACGGATTACAACAATACCTGCGATGTTCATTCTCATACCTCGACAAGTAAACTTTCTTGTGATAGCTACAAATAAAATCTATGGGATTTATTTTGCTTCTCAAAGAAATAAGCTCTTGGTTTAGTTTAGACAGTTCTTGGTAGCGTTTACTTTTATTAGATAGATAGCACTGTTCATTTAATGCTTTACCAATACAGCAAGTAGAAAGCTCAGGCATATTACTTATTATTAATTAGTTCTAAAATACAACAATTTATTTGGTTTTATTAGTACTTTTTAGATTGACATACTAGTAATATAGAATTAAATGAAACAATAACTAAACTTTTAAAAAGTAATAATTTTTTATGGAAAATTTACCTGACTTTTAGAGACTACCTTTTGGGGGTTATAAATAAGCGCCCATTAATTTTTTTGGTTTTTATTAATTAACAGTCTTTAATTGATGCGTATAAAAAATTTTATAAAAAAAAAAAAGTGCCATCTTAGGTAACAGATGCTTTGCATCACAGATCAATTTTACGAAAATCTCGATCTGACTCATTTTGGAGACCTATAACTTTTGAATGCAGCTCTTTAATCAACTGATTTTTTTAAAAATGTTTATCCACCACATGTAGATCAGCAGGCAATTTGATTTGTATTAACTTTGTAACTAGTTTTTAAGATTAAGGTCTTTAAAATCACAAAAAAACTTATTCTTAAAACAAAAAAATCAACTTTAGCCCGCCATTATGGAAAAAGTTAAGATGCCAGAAATAATATTTTTTTCTTTTTTCAAAGTATCCACAGCACACTTGCTATCTTATAATAACTGAAGTATAAAACTAACTTGTTCAAAAGTTATTGGCTGTTAAAAATGATGAAAAAACCCTTTTTTCTTGTAGAGTGAAACTTTATGCAAAATAGCCCACTACTTAAATAGCGTTTTCTCAAGAACCATATTAGATATTGATCTAAAATTTTCAAAACATGCTTTTAACATATATATGTACAAAATCAAAAAATTTCAATAAAATCTGAGATGGTCCATGAGGGACCTCATTAAAATTTGCACCACTTGGCATGGAATGACCCTTTTATCACTCTCTACTTCCCACACATACAAAACAGGGGCAGTGATATAGTTGCTCTAGTAAAAAAGCAAATCTTCATAAACTAATTTAAAAAACATCTAAACAAAAAGAATGAAGACTAAAAATTTCAAAAAAATACAAAAAAAAAATGTTTTAAACAAATGTTTCTAATAAGGGCTGGATCTTGAAACAAACAGACCGCTATTGTGACTTTTATTTTTATTATTGTGGATCTTGAATTTTTGCAAATCTGTGAGTCTTAGGGACCTTTTCAATTAATGTGCTTGTATGCTCATCTCATGGCACCAGATATCTATGCAAAATATTTTGTGTGCTTGTATGCTAAGCTCATGGCACCAGACATCTATGCAAAATATTTTGTGTGAGAAAAAAATTACACATATTTTAATTTACAAATAAATTGCTTGTAGTAATAAAGTGATAATAAATTTCTTTTTTTTAGAAATTTCTTTTTTAGAAAAAAAGATTTTATTTTTTTAAAAAAATGAAATCTTTTTGTTAAGAAAACAGAACACTTCTTCAAAATTTTTTAATTGAATCTTAATTTTTTAATATTCAGAGATTTAGCAATTTTGTTTTCAAAATCGTCTTTAGATATCTGACCTATCGTTGATTGTAAATTTTAAACAACTACAATCATCTTTAATCACTTTATTAATAATATTCATTGGAAAAGATAAGTTTTAGGAAATAGTTCTTTGAGTCATATCCATTTAAGAACAAAAATTGGTAATACTTTTTCTTACATAATTATGTTATGTAATCACTTGGAATTTAACCAGTTCTATTGTATTTGAAAAGCTTTAAATCATTCATACAAAGATTTTCAGGCTGTTTAAAAAAGAACATCGAAATTATCACCATCCAAAAACAACCATCAACTTCAAAAGATTTATCATCAAAAAATCTTTTACGTTTAATTAGTTAGAGACTACACTTTTAAATGTTAAACTAAACTTATATTTACGCTATCGTTATTCAACAAGATGCTCAATACTTTATTACATAATTCAGAATCTATAAAACCAAAAATTTGATTGTCTTCTTTAATGTGCAACAGCCTTATGATAATAGTCTTAAATAAGAATTTCATTAAAACAATTATTAATCTTTACTTCAGTTACACTTTTTTTCAACATGAAAAATTTATTAAATTTTTTCCTAAAATTTATTTCCCAAACAAATCAAAGGGTTTAGTATTATTTTATGCATCTTTAAAATTAGCATGATCTGATTCTAGTCATTTGTTCAAATTTTTACTTAATTTTATTCAAATTTTTATTTTATTTTAGTAATATTAACAAACAACTTACAACAAAAACAACTGCTTTAGCAAAAAGCAAAACTTAGTTTCATTACTTAAAGCAACTAAAATCTATTAAGTAATTCACTGACTTTGCAACAGTTAATTTGCATATTGTTAAATCAACTTTTGTCATCTTTTGGGCAAATTTTATTTAATGGTCTTTTATTTCTTTCTGTCTCTGTCATATCAAATGCTTGACGCATTTACTTTAGTTTTTTTTTTTTTAGAATTTTGAGAACTTAAACCAACACTGACATGAACATTAAAAATTGAGATTGACTTTGATAGCGAGGTTAATAAAAAGAAAAAAAACAAACAATTACATAGTGAAGTTATACTAAAGGAAAAAAATTATGCTTTTGTAAGATAAATTAAAGATGAAAAAAATGAAACGAACTCATAACATGGCGACATCAACTAAAAGATAAAAAACAGACTCATAACATGGTGACATTAATAAAAAGAAAAAAAAACTCATAACATTAAAAGATTTTAAAATAAATAAGGTCTGAACCTGGTTTAGATAAATCTGAATTAAACTAACAAGTCAGGACTTCATGTGCCAGCATAAATAAGGCAAGCTCAGTTTTTTAAAGCTAATGTTGGAGATTATCAAGCAAAAAAAAGAAACTATTTATTGCTTTACTATCAAAAAAAAATCACGAATCTGACTCATACATTATGCAACTTAAAATCATGCAAAAATCAAGTATTGCAATTTTGCTATTACTAAAAAAGACTTTCACTTATGGTTCTTGTAAATCTATGTTTTAAAAGTAACAAAACACTTACATTTCCACTGAAACTATAACTCATGGTAGCTTTGTTTAGTATTGTAACCGATGATACACAGTTGACAGCTATTAGCCCCAGGCTGGCACCCTACTAGGAAGTATATATATATATATATATATATATATATATATATATATATATATATATATATATATATATATATATATATATATATGTATGTATGTATATATAAAATCTATTAATTATTTTTTGATTTTTGTTGTTGTTGTGAGAACGTTCATCTCAAGCATTGACAAATATTGAACCAGGTTAAGCACGGTACTACCAGTATGTGCAATCTTTGTCAAAAATAAACCCTATCCCTAAAACTACAAAAGACAGATTTCTATTCAACATATATTACAACTCCAACTCTTATTCAATACCTTCGCCTATTCTATTGTATAAAGAGTATCCCTCTAAATTTACTATTGACAAAGTTGTAAGGCATTTTTTCATTATTGCAACTATTTTGAAATTTTTAAAACCACAAAAGTTTAAATTGTCTAACTTTATTATCAAGGATGTAGCATTTGAGTATATTAAAAAAAAATACAATTAATAAAATTAAATAAATAAAAAGATGACAAAACAAAATTAGGATGATGACAAAATACACTAAAAAGATGACAAAGTACATTAAAAGATGACAAAATAAATTAAAGGATTATATATTTACTTTATTTTGTTTATCAATTGCCTTTAACTTTGAATTTGACAATAATACATGGATTACATATCCTAAGGTAGCATTGAGTTGTCTTTCACTGTTCAATTGAATTTTTTTTCTTAATTCATAAATTTCCATTCTTTCAGTGCCAGTTAGATTAGGAGAAATAAAACCACTTTTTCAACTTGGTTTTTTTATCACCTAATAGCTTTGCTTTTGATAGTGTTTGATTTCTCCCTGATATTGCATTAAAAACGGCTCAATTCAATTTTTTATAATACCCCAGACAAAATGTCGGATCGAAACTTGTTTGGGTCGGACAGTGTCCAATCAAAGTTTTAAAATATAATTTTTACGGTTTTACGGAACCTAATTATGCACTCAAAATCTGTGTCATGTTACTCAGTTTATTTAATGATAGTCTAGTGAAGATGTAGTCTCTTCCCTTATTATTTTAAACTATTTTATCGCAGACTTTTTTTTTTTTAATAAATATTTAATTCAATATTGAGTACTTTTTTTAGATAGGTCTAAAGTTTTATTGAGTTTAATTTTTGAAAGCTTTATTAGTTAACATTGAATTAAATTTATTAAACAGTTATTTAAGTATTTTTATCAAACCTCATCTCATCTTTTTATATGTTATATGTATATGTATATATATATATATATATATATATATATATATATATATATATATATATATATATATATATATATATATATATATATATATATATACACATATATATATCAGGCTTCGACAGTAATGGGATGCGATTGCACGGTGTAACTGACCATGCTTATTTTTTTTTTCTTTACAATTTGACTATGACTGCTTTGATATTTTATAAATTTAAACGCATAACATAAGCTGCCTATAAAGAATGGTGAGAGGTATGAAGCAGTTATAAATTGGTTAAGGACACGTCTCTCAATGATGATTACACAAGCCTACCTCTCTGCCTAAGAGGCTCACGAACTCCATTTAGGCACTACCACACTGATGTTGGTTTAGAAAATGTGCAAAGAGAACTTATTTAGATTGTATTTGTAAAAACAAATTGAAAAAAAAAAATTCATTCTAAATTAAATTTTAAAATCATTAGAGAAAAAAAAAAATTTAAACGCATTTAAAAGAATTGTTACAAAACAAATAACTTATAATTATTGATCTTTTTTAAAGTTTTTATTTTACAGTAAGGCTTTAAGTAAAATAAAAATTTATTTATAATGATACTTTAAAGTAAACGCATTACATGTAAATTTAAATTTTTTTTTAGTAGGTATGATAAATTTTTTTATGATAAATTTAAACGCTTAAAACTATTTTTCCATGTCTTTTTAAAAATCTTTTAAAATAATATTTTTTATAAGTTACTTTAAATTATGAATAAGTTAAATTAAATCTTCTAATGATTTAATTGCTTTATTTTTTTTTTTGTTAATATTTTTACAAAAAACTATTTGAAAGTTTTTGTTAAACTTGACTTACTAATCAGAGCATGAAATGATTAAAAATTACAATTTTAAAAAGACTAAGTTATTTTTTTAAACAATTTTTTTTTTGCGCAACTTTTTTAAAAAAATGTTTATACAACTTAAAAATATCATACTTTTTTCTTTTCAATAATTTAATTTAAGAAATAATAAAGTATTTATTTTGTAGAATTTCATTCCTGTCTGTCAAAATGTCAGATTACTTTGTTAATTGATTGGACAATCTGAGGGTTTAGCCAAACAATGTTCAATGTCCGACCGTCAAATTGAGCCCTGATATATATATATATATATATATATATATATATATATATATATATATATATATATATATATATATATATATATATAAATATATATATATATATATATATATATATATATATATATATATATAATTTCTTTTTTTTTAAAAGCCAAAATATGGAAAAGTTCAATCGTTATCATTATGTACTAGTAGCTTATAGTGAAAATTTCAACCTTCCATATCAACTCTAAGGTAAGGAAGGTGGTTTTAGGCAATTTCTATATAATAAAATATTATATTGCGAATTTATCTTTTTATAATAACATTTTTTATATTAGGAGAATTTAGCAAAAACATTTTTTTTTATTTAAATGTATTATTAAAATTATTTATAACTATTTTTTAGTTATTTACATATTTTTATTTATAATACATAACAAAAAGCATTAAAAAATAATATAATAAATAACTTTAATAATACGTTAGAAAAAAAAAAGATTTGTTTGCTAATTCTCCTTACATTAAAATTTAAATTAAAAGATTGCTCGCCGACAAATGAAAGTTTAACTTAATAAGTAAATTTTCATTTCATTAAATTTTATTTTCAATTGTTTAAGAGACTTTTTTCAAATAATTTGTTAAGTGTAGATAATTATAATAAAAAGCAACACGTGTATGCTGTGTATGATACGCATTTTTTTTTTGCTTAGCAAAAAAATTATTTTTTAATAGATTTATTTGCTGTTATAAAACAAATACTGTATTGTAAGCTACATTTTATACTATAAATTTATAAATATATATAAATTTATAAACTGTGTTGTTAGCTATATTTTCATGTAATAGTTTCAGAAAAAAAATGCCAGAATACAATACTAGAGCCAGCTGAAGATTTGAAGAAAGCGTAGACAGTTTAATTTATTAGGCTTTCTTCTGCAAAGCTCTGCTCCAAACCGACTTCCAATGACTGGAGAAATGCTCAGAAGGTTTTACTGGCTCAACATTAGGAAAGAAACTAGGTAACATCTGAAAGATTTCTGAAGTTTATCTGTTTATTTGTACATAACTATTTGATATTTTTTTAGCACTACCAAGATGAACTGTAAAGTTGTACTCTTGCTTCTAGAAAAATATGTGAAGAGAATTAGCAACAATCAGAGGTGTTTGCATTTTAAGAGAACTAGTAAGCTGGATTCAACTACAATTTCATACTCATAGAGCAGCAAATCTAAAATAAAATTACCAACATGGTCAATGAGTACCAATCCATAAAAAAACTCAAGACTCTAAGTCTACCAGAAAGAAGCTACTGCAAGAAATTAAACAACTTTCTATATGAAAACAACTTCCTATTCCCAATTTATAATGCCAATATTTTTAAGTTGATAAAGAGCAATCCAATGAGGAACAAAGAGTCTTGAAATGAGGAGATTATTGAGTATTGAGGGATTGCCTAAAAAGACTAAAGACTCCAAGTCTACCAGAAGGAAGCTACTGCAAGAAAGTAAACAACTTTCTAAATGAAAGCAACTTTTTATTCCCAATTCATAAGGCCAACATCTTTAACTTGATAAAGAGTGATCCAATAGGAAACAAAGAGGCTCGAAAAGAGGACATTAAATTCCTAAAGCACTGCCTCAAAAGACACATGGTCAATATGGCGGGTATTGATAACACATTTTAAAAAAATGCGTGTACGATAAAATACAGCACACTTGGTATATAGCTTCCCAGCTTGTGGTTTTTTCTCTTGCTGACAGGGATCTAGAGGCAGACAACAACAACAACATCCTTAACAAACTGCTGTATTTTGCTGTTCCAGAAAAAAATTTATGGTACTTGAGAAACCTGGAAATCAGTCAGTCGTTGTTCCAATATCATCTCTTGATGATTTTGTCATGGAGCAAAGTTATCTTTTCATTTTTCTCTTAGAAATCACTAAGGAAGAGCTTTTGATGTGAAAAAAGAAACAATTTGCAAGCAGCTATACAGAAAAGTATAGCTGCTTGCGAAAGTGAGAGAGCCACTAAATCATTTGTCAAGTTCTCTGCTTGCGCAAATCAGCTTGCAGTGGTAAATGATCGGGTAGAATATCACATAAAGCTGATCCAAGATTTTATTGGAAGGACAAATAATTAGGATAGACTTCAGGATATTCTTCAGGCAATTACTAAACATTTTTATACAGGTCTGTAGCATGTAAATTGTTAGGGGGAGGAAGTCATTTCTGAAAAGTTAGATAATTTAGAATAGCAAACACATATCATGCTGATCTTTAATAACAAAAAAAGGAAGTCAATTGCACTTAACAATTTACACCTAACAACCCCTTCCCTCAACCAATGTACGTGCATGCTATCCAATAATGTAAACATAAAACTGTTTTAAGTATTTCCATATCATTTTATTTAATAAACAAAACTATTAATTTTAAATACTTAGAAATTTAGAGTTTGGATTTAAGGATGCCTAAAATTCCATACATTTTCAATGCCGGGATTTCGGGATTAGAAAAGCTGCCCTAGGGAAATCCTGGGATATCCCGGGATTGAATAGAAAAAAACACAATTGTAGAAAGAGAAGTATAAGAAAAACTAATATTTTAAGTATAGAACTACTATGTATCTACAACTTTATTTATTCAAAAAAAAATAAGTTATACGTTTTAAGTTTTCATCAAATACTTAAAAGTGATTAATTTAGTTATGATATTAATAAAGCACTTAATTCATTAATGAACCTAAGTAATTTAAATTATAAAACAATAACTTAAAATGATAACACAGTATAAATAAAAATAATAACTAAAAATAATATGAACATGCATGAATATAAATGAGTTATATTTATTTTTGAAAGTACTACCCTAAAAAATCAAAGTGTCAATCATTTCATCGCTTAATTCTATTTGATTTTTTGAACATAAAAATTGAGAATGCTCTTTCAGATAATATATAATGATATTTTTTTTTTTAAAGGTGGTCACATCTTAAGCTACTACTTTCAAATAACAGTACTTTTTTTTGAATTTCAATAGTTATGTTTTACCTTTATAGTTTGTGCTTGTATTGCTGTCAAACTTTTTTCCATCACTTCATTTAAATTGTTCATTTTCATTGTTTTGACATTATTCTACTTAAGTATGCTGCTGTTATTATATCTGCCGAGTTTAAACACTTTATCAGGTTTATCATAACTTTTTTTATTTTAGGTTTTTGTATTTGATGGAAAAACTTCTGGGATCTTTTATGAAGTAACCTGGTCATGAAGATATACTAAGCTTCTTAACGCTGTTTTACACTGTTAAATTCGGTGACTCAAAGCATAATAATTGTTTTCTAATTTTAAATTGTTGTTCTTTTATTTTTGTCAACATAAACTTTTATGCATTGTCAGAAGCAGGGATGCGGAATCCCAAAATGACTCCGGCTTTATATCTCTACTTTTTCCAAGTCTGTAATGTCCAGAAGCTCAAAACATGTTTGTTGACTTATGATCTGCTATAAAAAATAAATTCATGAGTTTTATGACTTGAAACTTATCGTTTTTATGCCCGGAGTCCTGAAGCCCCGGAGTCCTTGCCGCCATTATACTTAAGGACTCCGGGTTCAAAAAATGATTGTTCCTCTAAACTTAGTCTTAATTTTTTTCCTGTTGATAGTCCATAAACTTATTTATATTTTTAGAGCTCCTGGATACCAAAAACACGGATAAAGTAATCTTTTTGTGACTTTCAAATCCGGAGTCCTTTTTGGGACTCCGCATCCCTAATCAGAAGAAATTAAATTTGCGTCTTGTTGACAAAATACTACCACAGTTGTTTTATTGGAAGTAAAAGTACTACTAAATCAGATATCATTCTATATTCTTTCTTGTTCACCTTAATTGAATCATCAATGTTAGAATCCACTTCTAAATCTAAAAGTGCCTTTTTAACACAATAACTTTTTTAATTTTAAATTCACTAAGTGCTCCGTCATAAGTAACGAGCTGTGCTATCGGGTTTTGCAATCAATGATTAAATGAATGATCTTTCAAAACATAATTTTTACGTACTTTTGTAAATAACTTTTACTTTTGTTTGGAGACCTTTTAAACATTTTTACTATTTTCCTGACATTTTTGTTATAACCAATAACTTAGTACATAATTTTAACTTCAGATGTTTCATTAATTAACAATGAATCATTTGAATCTCGACTATAATCTTCCTTTTCAAAAACAATTTCTGCTTAGAATAACGATAACTAAAGTTTATTTAGTAAATGAATTTAGATAACTTCATTATTTAAACAGACGTTAAGTAAACTTTTGTACTTTAATAAATCTTCTGTTTTTCGGTAACTTCATTAATTAAACTGATGTTAAACTTATGTAAATCACATTTGTAATTAAATTGAGTGGATATAAAAATGAAATTAAAATCACGCAAACATTGGAATTAGAATGAATTAGAAAATTTAAAATAAATAGGTATTTCTTCTATCAAAAATGTTTGATCTTCTAATTTGGAAGTGCTAAACTCCATTAATTTTTGGTATTATATTTGTTTTAATATTATACTATATATACATTTTTTATGTTTAATCGTACAAAATATGTACAATTAAATATATAAAAAATGTATACATAGTATAATATTGCAGATAAGCAAAAATGTTTTTAGTTTGCATTTTTAATAAAATAAAGAAAGAGGGCGAATAAAAAGAAAACATTGCAAAGGGGATAAAAAGCTACAAAACCAAGTCGCTACAATTCCAAAGCCTATTTGCATTTTATGACGTAAAAATTTCTCAATTAAAAATTAAGCTTAAACTTCTTGTACTTTTTTTATGACGATCCCGATATCCCGGGAAATTTCGAAGACTAATCCCAGGATTTTGGGACGAACAATTTGTACAAAATCCCGGAATTTTGGGATTCCAGGATTGCCATCCCTACTTGGATTATTTAATTATTTTACAAAATTGTCTTTTTAAGTTTATTTATTATTGTCTAGGTTGTCCATAAAAACAGACAGCAAGTATCCAAGAAAGTTACAAAGAAGTACCTGCAAAAAATACAATAAGTATCACAACTGTCATCACATTTTTGTTGCCTTTCAACTCTATTTAGAACTTTTATGTGAAATAAAGTTGTCACACAAAATCTGTATCTTCCTTATTCTATTAGATATATTTCAAATGGAAATAAGTATTTTGTGAGTGTTTTAAATTTAGAACTATCTATATTCGAAACTTTAAAATATGATATTTGGGAAAAATTCTTTTATATAGAAATTGTTTAAAACCACCTTCCTTACCTTACAGTTGATTTGGAAGGCTGAAATGGTCAATATAAACTACTTAAACGTAATGAAAATGATTGAACTTTTCCACATTTTGAAAAAAAAATTTTTTTGAGACACCATATATATATATATATTTATTATATATACATACATATATAATAAATATATATATTTTTTGAGACACCCTATATATATATATATATATATATATATATATATATATATATATATATATATATTTATTATATATATACATATATAATAAATATATGGGTCATTCTCTTGAAAAGTAACATTTTCAATAGTTAATTTTATAAAAATTAAATATTAAAATTTTTAAACCAAATTTTTTGTGGTTATAGCTTTGATTATATGTAATCATTTGAAAGTATCCACACAACTCGTCAAATGTCAGTTTACGAAAAAAAAATTTAAAACTTATAGCGTAATCCACGGACGTGACAACTTTACCACAGATGTGACGTTAAGAGTAATATCGCTTATGCTGTAACAGCTATAAGTGTTGTTAAAGTAATTTTCAAAAATAATAATCATCTGTAATCAATAGTTTTTATTAGCTAACATAAAATAGTATATGGTACAAGTTTTTCAAAATTTTTTATGTGTAATTGGTACATATATTAGCAAATGTTTTTGAATGTTAAACCTTGTGGAAAACTGTATTGCCCCCTGTTGCTGAGGTTTGGCTGACACAATATAAACACTACATCGCTGTTGTCGATGACAGAGATGTCATCTTTCTCCGGAAACGTGAAAAATTCCTGGCCAGATCTTCTCAAAAAATTTATGACAAACTCATTTCCATCTGCAACTAAGGCTTGAGTTAACCCAACATAGTATTTGACAATTTTTTTGGAAGTTTGAAACTTCACAATCACTAAATCATTCATTTTAATAGACAAGCTGTCCTCCTCACTATCGCCGTAAACACTGTGATAACTTAGTCTTGTCTTTTTCCTTTTACATTTACTTGGACCTTGGTTTTCTTGTGTCAAACCTTTGGATATTGTTCCTTCAGCAAGTACTTTCTTCCTTTTCAAGGATCGTTGACCTGGTAAAGTATGTTAAGGAACTTTTTAAAACAGAAGCAAATAAAATTATTTATAAAAAAAAAATTACAAAATTAAATAACAGTTAAATAAGGTTTTTGATGCACAACTTATTTCAATATTTTATGAAAATATAAGGCTCGCTGAAAAACTAAATATTAATGTTCAAACATTCTTAATGGCTAAGTACCTAGAACATTTAAGCAATGCAAAAGTTTCAAATATTCAATATGAGCCAATTTAAATTTATACATTAAAAGGATACGAGGATGAAGATCTGTCGAAGATTCAGTAGGGATTAGTACTTCTCCAATACTATAGTAATTTCATTTTGTACCGTTGTCACATTCAGTGCATGTCAGCCTTCTCATTTACAAAGTTTCTTTTTTAGTAGAACTCCATAACACCTCATGAACTTGTAAAGTCCCCTTGAAAGTTGTTAGGTTTTTGGGTACACATTTCTCATAGAGATTGAAATCTGTTTTTTTAATAGTATAGATGGTTACACTTGGACACTTTTCTTTTATTTCTTCAAACAAACAATTATTATCAGGAATATCTTTCCCTTGTCCTATTATGCCGTTCGTTGGATACATCCCCCTATTCCATCAGGGGCACCTTTTCCATGCCCCTTTTCTGTGAAATGTCATCTCATTGCTTTGGCTCCAAAATCTTTTCAAAAAAAGTACCTAACAAATAGAACATGGACTTGTTTCGGTACTGTTGAGAAGTACTATCGCTAAGAAAATGAACTGTTTCAATGATAGACAGCTTTTCTTTCAAGTCATTAATAACAGGTTTTAAATGTGCACAGATCCCAACAAAGTCGTGTTGCCTGTTATCTGAAAATGTACAGTAAGATTTGGCCTTTATTTTGTTTTTAGAATTACTGTAATAGTACGCCACAACTGTTTGGATTGACACTTGGTTTCTTGATCCACCAAAATGGAGCAATTGACTTTCTTTTGAGTATTTGCAATTGTAATTTTCTGAAAAATCACAATGAATGAAAATATCCCTAGGCCCCAAGTTATTTTTTATTTCTGATGTAGCTTTGTACTGGTGTTTTATATTGCATACATGCCTGATAAACTTCTCCAACATGTTACTAATAAAATGTAAAAACTGCTGTTTTTTAGTTAATGTTAACTCTTCTTTTACAGTTTTGAAACATGTCTTCATTTTACCTTTTACTAAAACTTCAACTCTTTTTTTAGACCATTGGGGAAAAGTTGCTTGTTTATTCTCAAATTCTTTACGAACTATTTTTTCGTTTAAACAGCATACTCCACTTTTTTTTTCTAGGCACAATTCTCTCAGCTCGCCATCACATGTTATACTTTTTAGCAAGTCAGTGGGATATTTATATACCAACATCTTTAAAGAATACAACTTTTCAAGAACCAAAACAAAATTCTCATGGTCAATACAAAGACAAGTATCTCGTTTACGGATGTCTGGCTGAACTACCCAAAAGGGTCTCAATTTACAAAATGTGCTATAAGACGTTGAATTGAACTCGTTTGTTTGTTTAAAGTCAATATACAAATTTAACATTGTATCATTCAATAGTCTTTTCTGTTTTTTCAGTTTGTTTCTTGTTATTGTTTCTTTTTTCCCAGCAGTAAGCCTACTAGAATTATCTTTTTCTAAAAAGTTTTGTACTTCCATTTTAAGTTTTCGTTGTTTCAGTATATTTGAGAGTTGATGTGTATGGTGTGGATTGCGTGGTAAGATATATCTAGAAGTAAGATTGTTAAGGCTTCTTTGAAGTCTGTACTTCTTTATTATCTTTTTGCTTAATACCCTGGCAAAAACCTTTTTTTTGTTAACACATCTCTCAGTAGAAAAATTTGATTGTATTTGTGTCTTAAACACTTCGCTAAAAAGCAAGCTTTTCTTTACTTCCTTTAAGCATTTTGTACCACTAGTCATTTTTTTAACCACCTTTCGAGGAGTAATATCTTTTGCAGACTGCAGTCTGTAGAATTTTTGTTTGTATTTATCACCTCTTTGCTTTAACAATTTGTTTTTTTCTTCAAATTTTTGGATTTTTTTCTTTAACCCATCTCTATACTTTCTACGAATTTTTAGCCTGCTGCTATTACTGGAACTAGATTCTTGACTGGGACCAGGAAGTACATTGAAGTCTAGTTCATTGTCGATAGGAATATTTACAATTGGACTTTCAAGTGGTGTTGAAAAATATTCAATTAGTTGTTATCTTTTCTTTTTCATTTCTCAACTTCTTTTGGCCCTTTCCTTCCAACCTTTTCTTACTGATCTTTTATCCCTTTCTGAAAGTTCATGAATTTTCTTCCATGTTGCTTTTTTTCATTCTGTCTTTTTGTTTTTGTTCTTCATACTTTTCTGGGTTTTCAGCTTTCATCTTCTTCCTCGCCTTTCTCATACTTAGTTTTTTCAATTCTCTAGTTTTTTCTATCTTTCCCATCTTTGTAATCTATCAGGTTGGAAACATTTATCTTTTTCTTAATAATTAATTGGCTAAATGAGCAAAGTTTTAAAATATTAAAAATGGTATAAATAGACATTAAAAAATCCATAAACAAGTAAAATTGTTATTTGTCACGTCCGTTCCACTGGTGTCACGCCATTTGCTTCCTGTATTCCACAGATGTGACATCCACAGACGTGACAGATTAAAGGAAAAAGCCTAAAAGGGGTGCTATATTTTGAGGTAGGACTCTGTTCCCCTTGGAGTAAACATGTCCAGGTAATAGCTAGTAATTAAAATTATTGCTTATAAAAAAATAAATTTATATACTCTATAAATGTTTACCACAGATGTGATACACTCACACTAACTTAAAAATCAACTTTTTAAGCTTCAATGCTTATTAACACAAAACAACTCCACCAAACCTTCCTTCAATTTTACTCATTAATAAAAATGTCTGATATTTCATATTCTCTATCTACAGACATAACACTTGAGCTGGTAACACGAGCTTCAATCACATAAAAGTTACTTTGAAAATATGTTTCATATATATACCTAGTAATAAATATTATTTTTATGAAATATATTTTATCAACAATAAAATTTTTAAAAATTTTTCCGAACACAAGCTGCTATTGAAGAAGACCTAAATTTCTATCCAGACCAGCAAACATACAGGTAAGAATATCAATTATAACGTAGTCTTTTTGTAAACTTCTCTATATTAATGAAATTGTTAGTAATCAAACTGCTTTTCTGAAATTTTTTTAGCAGCACTCTTGGTACTTTGCCCCAAAGGTTGCTGTGTTAATACTGGGAGATGGATATTTTGAAGAGAAGCTTGCAGTTCTAGACAAGCTGTTGACCTTTTAGGTACCAGATATCAACTCTATTTCCAATGGTAAACCTGATGCTGTCCTAGATTCACCTACCTCTGAGGTAACAGAGTTGATTACAGAGGAAAGTTGGGCTCTGTTTATTGTTCTAATCATACAGGACAAAATTCCTACCTGGAAAACAGATTTAGCTGCTGGAAAGCTGGAGAAAAATGATTCCTATGTATCATTTTGTGAGTTTGTTAAGTCTTTAAATGTAACAAATGACTCAGCAGAGCGGAATATCAATCTAATACAAAGATATATCAGATAATCAGCGCATTAAAGGAGGACAAAAGGCAAATTATATTGCTAGTTGTCAGAGAGCACAGGGCGTTAGTATCATTAGAAGCTGACCAAAGTGCACTGGCAAAATTGTAAAAAGTCTGTTATAGTAACAATATTTGATTTTAAACTAAAAAATACCTTTCCTTACTTATTTTTTTCTTCATTTTCAAAAAGAATATTTATTTTCAGAAAAAAACAATGATTTCTCGTATTTGCATAAAAACCTAAAATCATCTTCCAGCACTAAATATGGTCCTAGAGAGATCAAATTTGGTTTATAAAATTCTTTTTATGTATAGAACAGGTATTTATACCGCGACCTTTCATTTCTGAAAATCGTGATGGCATAGCCTACTATCCAGCCATTGTCGAAATGACCAAAAGAAATACTAAAGTCCTTAAAAATTCTTAAGGAACTTGATTTAGAAGATCATCAACTGACTTTAGTTAAGGCACTAAAAAAGTGGGTTCAATCATTTGAACTCGTTGACTTGACTTTTTTCTGCTTCAAGGCTCTTCTATGTGTCAACAATGTCTGCAGAATATGATACAGAATGGATACAGCTCAAAAGACAATGGATGTGTTTTTGTTCATGTTGTGTTCTCCATCTCCTTTTAGTGATAAAGAAAAAATTAGTCAGCAAGAAAAATAAAAGTCTTAGCAAATCTCTACATAAATGATGTTAAAGAAGTGATTGAAGTAATTCGTCAATGTTCTGAGGCAATCAAATATTTTTGATCGCCTTACATCTAGTGTCTTTTATTTTGTAAGGTGCTTCAAAAATTTTTAAGAAGTTTCAAATTTTAAAGGAGTAGAATAAGTCACTGATAAAAGAATTTAGTTAATTAATTAAATTAAACTTGTCATATCAGTTGATTCATATAAAAGATAGGTAGGTAGTTTCCTTATTAAACATGGCTCTTCCTAAAACCATTGTAAGATACAATACATTTTAAACAGGGCCTTGTTAGACCATCGCACAAGATAGACTTGACAGTTAAAATTCTGTTTTTTCTTGTATAAAAAACCATTTTTTATTTTTTGTTTTAACTCAAAAACAGAATCCTTTTTGGTAATCAGTTACTGAATCAGGATTGGTTTCACGACAATAAATACCAACAATAAAAAAATTAAAACAACCAAAGCAAGCTAATATTGGCCATAATTGTTTACTGAAATATTTAAATAAAGGTAAACCATCAATAAAATTCACAAATGTTGGTTCTTTTTTCCGTAGTGGAAAAATATAATCTTCATACCTGTCTGTTGCAAACCAAGCATAATTAGCATAATTACCACCACACTTTCCAGCAAAAATTATACCTCTAAGTGTTTTTAAAACTTGCCTTGCATCTTCGGGAAGTTCCAAACCTTAATTTTGTAATATTTCAAAAAGTTCATTAACTAATTTGCTAGTCCAATTATTTCGAATAGGAAAGTTATAAAGTTGTAGGTTAAATATACTGAATTTTAAGAATTATCAATCGCTCTCTGTATCACTTAAATGTTTTCCTTTTGAAAAATACAATTCTGCATGAGACTCTGCAATGTCGGAAAACTTTCGAGTAGTAAGAACTTGATTCATGATGTTGTATATCAAGTATATATATATACATATATATATATATATATATATATATATATATATATATATATATATATATATATATATATATATATATATATATATATATATATATATATATATATTTATGCATAGTATATCATATACTCAGATTATTTCTTTCAATATTTTTTTAGATTATTATATATATTTTTTTATATTATTTGTTTTAATATTTGTATCAATTTCAATATCTGCATCAATATTAACACGATTCTCAAATAATAGATTACAACAGCAAGAATTTCACTGTGTCACGAAATAACTTTTAATTCGAACCTCTTTTCACGAGAAAAACCTTTTGGGGTATGATAATACAACTATGTAGGAGTACAATAGCGTTTGTTTTGAAATCTTTCATAATCGTCGGTGAAAGAAAAATTAATTTGAAATTTTTGATTTTAATGCTCTGAGCAGTTACATTTTTTATTGAAAAAATGTGAAACTTAATTTAACATATTTATTCTATAAATAAGCAGTATAAATCAAGCAAAAAAAGATTATTCTTATAAATATAGTACTTAAAAATTGATGTTAAAAGGTAATTTCTTGTATATGTTAAAATACAGTATTGTAACAATCTATTTTATAATTCTATTTTCTTTACAAAGACGTTAAAAAGAATGCTTGCTGTTGTATTCAATCAAACGGATTAAAGGTTTTTTTAAGGTTAGTCCGGATAATTACTTGAACCGTTGCCAGTGATGATTGAAATCATGATGAAGTGTTTCTGTTGCTTTCTCTGAATAGATGCCAGAGTGAATGGGCACCTATTTAGAGAGAGTTAAACTGATTCATTATCCGATTTTTATAATATAATGATGCTACATTCTATTGTTAAAAATAATAAACTGGTAACTAAATTTATTGAACTCACTGCTTTTAAAATTTACTACAAGCTAAGAAAAAACATTTAGCTATATGAATGCAAATTATTTTTATCTCAATTTGATTTGTTATCTTTAATGTCTATTGTTCGGCTCCTTGAAGCATTTGTTATTTTGCTTTTTAAATAAAACATTTTCAATATATTTTGATGTCTTTTAAATTAAACTAAAGTTTTCTAAAAGCCAACATGAAATAACGGCATTAAACAACACCGACAAGCTGCATCATGACAGCAACTGAAGTATGACAACAGGTTACCGAAAACAGGTAAATTGTTTTCCAGTTGTTTTTTTATTTTTATTTTCTTTTAAGTCTACTTATCTGTTACAATTTTTATTTTAGGTTTGTCATATGACGCATTAATGCAATATAATAGATCAAAGTTGACATATTTTTTTCAATTTGTTATACACATGTTTGATTGTAAACTAAATTTTTTTTGTTTGAAACGTATTTGTACTCAATTGCTTAGTTATTCATAATAAACTTTGTTATTTTTAATAAATTTATTTAGTTGTGTGCATTTAACGTTTTTCCGACAATTTTCTTTTTTGAAGAATAATGAATCAAGGTGATACCAAAAAATTAATAACTCTAGTATAATATAAGTTAACTTCATATTAATCTCAATAATTAATTAAAGTTCATGTTATGAAAAATATAACAAGAATTTAGTTTTAGTTTTTCGTCAAGTTAAAGCATAATGAAGTGTTATTATTTTGTGTCAGTAACTAAAAAGGTATTGCGTTGAACTTAGGAATGTCGAGGAAAATGGTTCTGCCTTACTTTGATATCACTTATGTCAGTTGTAAATTACTCAATTAATGTTAAATAATTGGTAAATTATTTTACTTCATACTTTTTATGTTAATTTTACAGATTGTTTAATTTTTTTAATATGAAGGCGTTTTTCTAAAAGGGTATTAGTTAAGGTTTCGCAGCTTTAAATTGTGGAAAACAGCCACTATAAATTAATTATGTAACAGACTGACCATAACCCGTATTACGGGTTGCTTTCTGCTAGTTGTAATTAAACTTAATTAAATAAAAGTTTTACTTTGATTAAACTTAATTAAAAACATACAAACTGAATAAAAAAAAGTACCCGTACAGCTTTTCCTTGATATTTATGATGCTTTTCAAAATTTCTCCTCAAAACTATATAGTTCTCTTTTTCAGATTTCTCAAGCAAAACATTAAGTAAGGAGAACTCATATTATGTGCATGTAAAAAATATGCAAAATATTCCTTCATCCAAGCAAGTTTGAAATATAAAAAAAGACTTTTTTTATATCTTAACATTTTCAAAAACTTATGAGGAAATTTACAAGTTTATAAGTAAATGTTACATATATTGTTACAAATAAAAAAAAATGAAAATACAAAAGAGTCATTTCATATGAAATCATCAAAAAATAAATAATTTTTTTTGATGATTTTATATAAAATATGAAATCATCAAAAAAGTTCATTAGGGAATGCACGAACTGATTTATTTTAAGTGATTAACAGTTTGATGATCCTTTGTCTATCCAATATGCCACATCCTTGTTGTCAAAATCCTGTCAGGTACCAGGATCATAACCTCTATTGCAATTACTTCTTGATTTTTGTGATGTCATTAATGTGCAAGTAGTCGCCAGCTTGCCATTGTCATCATCTCCTGACACAGACACATACTTATTCACCGTGAGTTCTGCAGACGTTGATTTATTAACTTCACTTTGACCTGTTATTGTTTTTACATCACCAGTAACATAGTCGTTGCATGCAACTGCTGCTGCTACAAAATTGTCAGAATGTGCAGCATTATTGTCCGTATTTAACGACAATGTAGATTTCAAATTTCCTTGAAAGAATGAAGTCAGTTTTGGAATTTTTTGCACAACAGCTTTAGCCTTATGTTTCATTTCTTCTGCTTGTTTCGTTTCTATGCCCCACTTAATTGTTGACGCTTCATTATATATTTTAAATTTACTTTATATTTAAGATAACTCGGTTACAATATGGAAAAGTGGAGATAACACATATACTTTTAGGTGGTCCTATACTAATAAACACAAAATTTTCAAAATGCATTCATACTTTATGATTTTTAGAAAAGATATAGCATTTTTTATTTAAAACACAGTAAAGAAAACAAAAAATTAAAAAAAAAGTTTTTTGGTCAAGATTTTGAGTCCATGGACCCTAAACATGAATTACGAGCTGCGATAAACAGCTTGTGAACTAATAATGGTATGATCATAATGTTTTTACAGCTTTTTATTAACAGATGGCTGCCCTACACTATAAAAATGAAATTTAACAAATTATTTTTGATTTTATAAGGAAACCGGTTTAAGAGCTAAAAGAAAAATGCCCCAAAAAGGTTTTGATTGGACGCTGATATTTTGGAACCGGTTAACTAGCATAAATTGTTTTGGTAGGGTGAATTTACTATATGTTATAAACAACACCTGAAAATTTCAACAAAATCAGGCAAACCATTCACAAGATATTTATCGCAGTGTGCAAAAAACTCATATTTTGAGAAAAACACAATTAAAGACTTTTCATGAGAAAAATAAAAATTATATAAAGAAAATTACAGCAAAACAATAACACTAGAACATTTTGAAAATACAGAAAAAAAAAAAAATGTAAAAACTCAAAGATAATTTGAAAAGTATTTAACCAAAACAGAATTATTCAGTCAATATTAAAAATATTTAATATTATGATACAATATAATTACATTGACAAAAAATTTACATTTTAGAAAAAAAATAGCAAAAAAACTTAAATCTAAAATATTCCTGCTTCATAAGATAAAGGGTAACGCTTCCAAATGATAACATCAAAAACAAAACTTCAACATCGAATCAACAACATCAGCTACTCAATTAATGACGTAATCATTTTGTTGTATCGGTATGTTAAGATATTGAAATTCATCAGCTGCATTTTTCATTTCACATCAGCTACTCTTTGGTATATGCTATAAATTTTATCTCGAATACCGTTAAATGAATTAACGTTCATTGGAGAAGGTAAGTTCATTAGACCACAAAAATTTTCATAAACAATCTGTTGCTAAGGTCGTTCATGCAGTTGCAGTAATTTAGTAATTGTAAAAAAATTGCAGTAGCTCGTCTTAGTACCCCTTTTCATGCGGTGCCCTAAGCACGTGCTTAGTGTGCTTAATGGTTAATCCGGTACTGTATATAGTATACATATACATTTATATATATATATATATATATATATATATATATATATATATATATATATATATATATATATATATATATACTTTAAAGTCAAGATCAGACAACCATAACATTATAAGATTCATAATTAAATTCAACATGATCAATGAGTAAATATGCCTAATTACATTATATATAAGTTAAACAGAAAAGAAAACAATTAATAGATGCTGAATGACTATTAATATTTTGAGATTAAAACTAAACATGAAACAAATACGTACATACACACATGCACTCTTTCATACATACATACATACATACATACATACATACATACATACATACATACATACAAACATACATACATACATACATACATACATACATACATACATACATACATACATACATACATACATACATACATACATACATACATACATACATACATACATACATACATACATACATACATACATACATACATACATACATACATACATACATACATACATACATACATACATACATACATACATACATACATACATACATACAGTTCAAAATACTGATAATAGTTTTTAAGTTTGCTATATTTTTCTACAGATATTATGTTTATGTTTTATGTATTATGTTTATGAACAGGCAATATCGCTTGGTCTTGATTTTTATTAATTTCATAAAATAAACTCATATGCTAACTTTTATGATTAAAATATATTTTTCAGCCAAATGAGCAAGAGTGCATATCTATGTATATATATATATATATATATATATATATATATATATATATATATATATATATATATATATATATATATATCAGTTAGTAGAAAATCACTTAACAAATTTTTTTTCATTTAACACTGTGTTTCATCAATATACTCATCAGAAATAAATGATCAAATTTATAAAACTTCACATTATCTAAAAGGGGGTACTTAATGTAACTATTTTTTGAGCTGATTTATTTTTATAGTTTTTTAGGAGAAACTTATTTTCGTGCCTGCATTTAGAAATCAATTCCGAGTTTTTGTTTGAAAAACATTTTTGGTTTGCATGCGCAATTATTTTAAATTTTTCTTGTAGACATAGTATGCATTTTTTTAAATATTGTTATATGCAGGCGCTGTTTAAAGGATTGACCAATTCAGTATAAAACCTTCAATATTTGTATCTTTTACATCCGTTATATTTCTTTACGGCATCGCGTCTTTTAAATGTTTTTTATTTTTAAAGGATTGCTTATGATTGGCAAAACATTTTTCACATTCACCCTCTGTTATGCCAAAATATTGTTTATCAGGTACATTCTGAGAGGAAAAAAAACATTTATATACCAATTTTTTTGATAAACAACTTCCACTCATTGGACAAATGTTTTTAGGTTAACAATTACAAATTTATACAGTTTTTTCAGTTAGGATTTCTTTTTTGCTTAACCAAGCATTATTGTAAACTTTTATAATTTTTTCCGTTTTTTGTGCAACTGTAGCTAACTTTAGTTAGTTAACTAATTGTATTTCGATAAAAAATTGTAATGTAATTTATTACATGGCGGGAAATGCTTATCGGCAAGTTTTAAAAACACTTTTCCTATGTTTGTTAAAACATTTTTGCTATATAGGGGATTTGGGGGGGAGGGGATGGGGAGGGGTTGAACCAAATTACATTTCAAGTTCTATTTCGCTTTTTTGAATTCTTTTTTCAGGATCAAATTTTAGTTCAAAATTTTTAAAACTTTATTAATTATTTTCTTATTAATTTTGTCCCAACTAAATTTTTCTTACACGTCCAATCTCACTTTTTGAAACAATAACCTACAAAGAAGTTTGTTTTGAAAATTTTGTTTATGGTCTTTTAGTGTAACGAAGGCTTGGGCAGGGGCAGTTGATTCGATTCTGTTATCAAGGTTTACTTTTGTAGCAATACTTTGTAACAATACTTTGCGCTTCTAAATTATTAGTATTTTCCATATTTTAATGGGCTTTCTTGAAAGAACTAGTGACTTTGTCGTGTAAAGTTTTTTTCATAGTTTTCTGTTACAAATGTTATTTGTTTTATCAGCAAAAACCAAAATATTAGAGTTCGATTTAATTTTTTTAACATCTTTAATTCTATTTGCAATTCGTTTTTTATAGGGCGAATCTTTTTTGTTTTAGTTAAATGCAATAGGTCATTTTCAGAAATTTCCAAATCAAGTATAAAAGGTGGAGTATTTTTTGTTTTAAATCCATAATTATTATTATCTTGGAACTTATCAAATACATCATCTATATTTTTTTTAGGTTTTAAGAAAAACTGGGCTTTCCAACGAATTCTTTTATTAAACTGCTCAACTTTTTCAATTAAATAAATAGTATAACTTTTTCAAAGGTATAATTTTCAACGAAAAAGTGAAATTATAAGTTTCCATATTTACACAGAACTTTAAAATACAAACAAAACTGCTCAACAAGTGTTAATAAGAAGCCTAATGTATATTTAAACAATTTTTAAATGTATTCTACAAAATAGAGTGCTCAATAATCTTAAAAGAGCGGAGCAGTTATAAATTTGTAGAAAATCATTTAATAAAATTTTTTTTCCTTTAACACAGTGTTTCATTATTAAAGTCTCATCAGAAATGAACGATTAAATTAATAAAACTTCAATTTATACCAAAGATTAAATTACAGGGAGTCGCAAATGTCTTAACTACTGTAAATTTTCACACATTTGTGGAATATGCTGACACTATTACAAAAAGATTTCTTTTGAATTGATTATTTCTGCTTTTTTAAATAGCAGAAGTATCAACTTTTTGGACATGTAAGTAATCAATTTTTTAAACATATAAGCAAAATTAAATTGGATAAAATTAATAATATTCTTAGATATAAATTAAATTTGCAACAGTGGAAAAATGCCACTGGTGCTATAAATTGGTTCTCCATAATTGAAAATAAAAATGAGTGTACATTTATTTAATTTGACTTTTATGATTTTACCCCACAATAACTGCAGAAAAGCCTTACTTTATTTTAATAAGGAAACTTAAAAGAAAAACAAAAATGACTGCTTTGATGTAACAAAAAAGAAAAACATATATGGCTGCTTTGATGTAACAATGGGCAGTTATGACGGAGCAGAAATTTGTGAATTTGTTGGACTACATATATTAAATTTATTAAGTAAAATAATCAATATAAAAGATTTAGGCCATTATTGCGACGATGGTAATGCGTAAAAAACCTGATCCATAGCTCGGTAAAGTTAGGAAAGTTGATATAAAAATTTTTTAAAATATTGGTTTTCAAATCGAAATAAAAATGAACTTAAAAATTGTTAATTTTCTTGATGTCACATTTAATCAATCTGAAAGTTTATATAAGCCTTTTAAAAAACCAAAGGATAAATTATTGTATATTAATATTAACTCATCCAAATCATCCACCCGAAATTTTAAAACATATCCTGATTTCAATTAATAACAGGCTAAACCAAAACGCCTCTAATGAAAATGTATTCAGTTCCTCCAAACGATGTATGAAGATGCCATTAAAAAAAGTGGTTTTGAAAATTTTGAACCAAAATTTGACCCTGAAAAAAAGAATACAAAAAAGCAAAATAGAACTTGAAATGTAATTTGGTTCATCCCCCATATAGCAAAATTGTTTTCACAAACAAAGGAAAAACGTTTTCAAAGTTGATCGATTTTTACCAAAATGAGCCGCTTGCCGTTCATTTTGATAGAAACACCTAGCGTTTTCAGCCCAGTCAACTTGGATTATCGCAATTTTAAAATTAATACTCATCGATACTTCCTTCAGTTTCTTAAAAATTTTTAATTGGTTTTTCTTTACAAATGTGTGTTTAACGAACTTATCACGCATCGCTTATATGTGTTGGATGAGTTCTGTTACAGTAGACTTTATTGAAATTTTTTCCATGTTCGCATATGTTTTAGTTTCAGGATTTCTCCATCTGGTCCAGGATACATCAAAACCAAATGTGTTAACAGTTTGCAAGAGTTTATCGAACTATTTCATTCTTTTGCATGCAACGCATTTGACATAAGGGCAATCATATGTGTACGGTTCACAAACACAGTTAATTGTCATTTCAGATTTAATTTTGATTGAAGACGCTTGAATTGATTTTCTTAATGCATCTAAGGCAAATCGTATATTCTTATGCAAATTACAAACACATGCATTATGCGGAAATTTTGTAACAAATTTCACATTGCGTGGACAAAGGTCGTAAAATTTGTTGAGTCCAATTTTTATGTGCTGATGCTTTTCCTTGGATAACTCGAAAGCTTGTTTTAGTACATAATATAAATGACGTATCGGAATATTGTTTGTATTTCCGTCAGGTAGTTAAATTATAGTGACATCTTTTTTATTTGGTGATATTTGGAAATTTCATCTTCATTATAAAAGCTTACGCCTGCTTAAACGTCGCTTTCAGAAAGACCATGCACCTTTGAACATGCTAAAGTTAAACCCGAATTTTCTTTACAAGCGGAACTATTTGAAAGAATAGAAAGAACTTCAGCTTGTTTTTTCTTTGAATTTCGAAGTACTTTTGTAAATGTTTTAATGTTTAAAATACATTTTTAAAAGATGAGCTAAGTCTTTTAGATTGATTTAAAAGTTTTTTTTTTAGAGCGCAACTTTTTACTTCTTATTTTGCTTTAGCAGTGTAAGCTGCTTTATTATTAGGATTGGGTTTCAATTTTTCTCAATATCTCTAAGATCTAACTCTGAAGATTTCTTTTTTTTTATCAGCATTCCAAGAAACATAATTAGCTTGGTATTCTGCATAAGCTAGTTTTCTTACTTCTAATTATGATTCCATTATTTAAAAATTTACAACTTTATAAGAAAATGTCGACATAAATCCAATAATTTACAAATAATAACTAATAGCCCTTTACAATACTAAAATGCAAAACTTGTTCGACCAAAACCCAGAACGAAATCTGAACACTTGAATGATATTTTGACTTCATTACCAAGCTATTTTATAAAACGCTAATTATCCCGTTAATGGGTTCAGTGACTCAACAGTGACTATAACTATAAGTTAATATAATTCTTATAATTTTTAACCAACTTTTTTTGAATAGTGATGGAAAAATTACATTAAAAAATAGAACTTCCAAAAAAAGCCTTGCCTTAAAGCCTAATTTCATTGTGATAATTAAACATTTTTAGCTTTTAGTTTAGTGACGCAACCTAATTTTTGTAGATGTGTTTGTGACAAAAAAAAACTTGAGTTATTTTTAAAGAGTAAAAGCTTTTTTACTCAAGAGATATATATAATCTCAAAGACTCTTTCTGAACAAAAATGGATATGTTTTGCTTAAATTGTTGCAATAGCTTGTCCTCAAGTTTTACTCACTTCTTCGAATGATAAAAAAAAACAGCTGCTAACATTTATCAAATTTATCTACCCGGTTTAAATATTTTCTACTCAAAATTTATTTTAATAATAATTTTATGGTATTTAAACTAAAATTAAAAAAAAAGTTTTTTGAAAAAAGGAAGTTTTTGAACACGAAAACTATCTCTTCCATCGTGGAGCTAGCCATATATATATATATATATATATATATATATATATATATATATATATATATATATATATATATATATATATATATATATATATATATATATATATATATATATATATATATATATATATTATGTTACTCGACATCTTGTTACATTAGATTTAAAAATGCAAGTAGTTGTTAAAGGAGAAATAGTCTGAGAGTAGTAGGCAACACATAACAGCAATTTGTTTCAGTTATTTGCTATTTGTTATGGCTCAAGAAGTCAGATTTAGAGTCAATTTTCGGTAATTCTGCTCGAGATTTACGAGACTGCAAAATCATTCCATGTCGTGATTTGTGCCTGAAAACTTTCATAGTTGTTGCTGAGATGTCTTTAATAGTACGTTCAACTGCCTGAGAATGGCATGGAATACTACTCAAGACATCAACGCAAAACTGGAAATGTTCAAGATCATCATTAGAAACAGTTGATAAAAGCGGTGGTGGTGTTGCAATAGCAACAGACCAGTCAATCATTTTTATGAATGATGAAGCTTCCGGATCAAGCTTGGTGCTTGATTTATCAAAGACACGTATCTTGCTACTTTGTGATGTAGCTCGTGCGTCAATTATTTTGTCACACAAAAACTGACGAATTGATACATTTTCATCTGTAACTCTTCCAATAAGAATGTTCTCAGGATGAGCAAAATAGCAGTTGTTTTGCAACACTGGTTCAAGAATTTTCCACTCTTCTTTCCCTAGTTCATAGCACTGCTTCATAAGATAAAAGAAGTTTCTTGCTCCGTCAAGGCAGGAAGAATGTTGCTTTATGTTGAACCACGATGGCGCATAAACATTTACGATGAATGATGTAATTCTTTGCAATGATTTTAAAGGATTTTCCTTAGACATATACAAACGTAAAATACGATTGGCCTTTGTTAGCCATCTTGCATGGTTCAGATTTCCTGGTATAGCAGTCTGGAGGAACAATTTTTGATCACAAGCAGTGTATCCGTGCTGAACAGCTAAGCAAGCTTTTAGAAGGTATATCTGATCAGAGCTTAAATCTTTCTTGACATCAACACTTACATCCTCAACTTTACCAGGTATATGTTTAAAGTTCACAATATCTAAATCTTTTGGATCAAAATCAAGTGCAATGTCTATTTTACCTGTTGAAGTAGCTGGACCTGTTGAACGTCCACCATCCACAGCAGAGAAATATTTTCTAAAAGGTAGTTCATTTGCATGTAACAAGCAGACCAACCATTGCAATGTTCTCCCAAGACCTTCTTCTAATTTTCTGATTACTCCATTATGTTGACCTGTGTTATTCACAGAACCATCGCAAACAACTGCTGCTAAAGTGTCTGATGATTTGCTGTTGCTGATGCTCAATAATATCTCTAGTGCAATATCAACAGCTTTACTACTTTGTGGCGTGACATGATTGACATATTTGTTTTGCGGAAATGACACTATCACATAATGTTCTTCTTTGAAATTTCGTTGGACACCACTTGTTTTAACGGAAGTGATATCCTGCTTTCAATCAAATCCAATGCAAAGTATTTTTTGGACTTCAGCAGCATGCTTCTTAACTTCTTTTTTCCTCCACATATTTCTCTGACGACGAAGTTTTGCTGGATCAATAGCATTCTCTGGTGTTATAAGATCTAAATCTTTTAGCACAGCATTTGCTATTAGGCAAGCATCCCTGTTACTGATTTTACACCTATCCATGGCCTTACACAACTCAGGATATTGTTTAGTGTTGTAAACCTTCATCTCTTCATCACTTGACATCTCATTATCACTTGACATCACTTCATAACTTGACATCACTTTACCATCTGACATCTCAATTGGCAAAAATTCTTCATCTGGCTTTGACTGTTCATTATCACTGCAATATGTTTCATATGGATCAATTTCTTTATCAAACTTCATTTTCTTATCTGTAATCGGTAAATTGCATGTTTTACTTCCTCTTTTTTCTCTCTTCTGCAGCTTAATTATTTCTTCTTTGTCTACTTTTCCTATTACCATCTTCCGAACCGTTTTTTGATCTATCCAGAACTCCCATTCAAGTGTTGGAATTTTTTTTGGCAGTGGACATGAACAAGCTGACCTTTCTCGAACACCTTTATTAAAACACTTACACAGACAAATATCGAATAGTTGGTCTAACATCTGTAAACTTGATTTAAATGTTGCAGAGGACTTCTTGCGATCAGAGTATTTACCAAGCTCATGTACTTTGTTAATTAGTCTCTTTATGCGAATAACTAAGCTGCTGACTGCAATGGTAGGAATACTTGCTTTGTTTTACAGTGCTTTAATTTCATTAGCTATGACTGTTGCTCTTTCAGTAACACTTGCGCAATTGTTATTTTTTAATAAATAGTCATATGCTTTTAAAACATCAGCAGAAGTTGGCAGTTGATTTGTTTGGAATGGTCTAGGTTGTCCAAGTATACCATGTTCAGTTTCACTTCTTGTTTTAACAGTAGCCATTTTTATTTTCAATTTCAACTAATTAAACTAAAACAAAAAAACAAACAACGTAATTTAAATGTAATATATACAAGTATATATCTTATAATGAAGTACAGGATCATGTTATCGGAAGTCAACAAACAACACTAACAGCTTTTTGTCTTATATTTCGTAGGGTGCTCTAAACTTTTGCAAAGTTCTGTATACTATTAATAAAATATTATTAACATGAATCATCAAAAAACCTAAATCTTAATGCTTTTATCCTGCAATTATACAACTGTTGTAAAATAGCATCATTTTGACCTAATATAGTAAAATTCAAGTTAAAGTTGGCAAAACTAAATCAAATTTTTATTACATTTCTTTTACATATCATTAATAGAGACAACAAAATGCAACTTTATTTTCATGTTTCATAAAAAAAAAAAAAAATTTGACCCACCCTAATATATATATATATATATATATATATATATATATATATATATATATATATATATATATATGCTCAATTCTTATTGTATTAGAAGATATATAAAAAGTGGTAGGTGGGTTTATAATTTATAAATAGGTGACAGGATGTCAACCTGCCTCACTTGTACATAGTTTTATATTAAACACGCAACTATTTGAAAGCTAATTATATCTTTTTCATTCAACATATAACTTGCAACATATTTATATAAAAAGAAATAAATTGTTTTAGCCATAATACTTTCATTAAATTTGTGGCTATAAAAATATTCATTTGTATTTTTCCGAGCAGATGTCTGAAACTCTAAAGACCAGAGTTAAGGAGCAATAACGTTGCTGCACATTGCTTTTAAGATCTCTGTTCTTATAGAAAATTTGCGTGTTTGTCGCTTGTTGATCTGATGTTTTTCACGAATATCTCTAGCATAGAAAAAGCTTCTTACCTTTGTAAACAAAAAAAGTATACTTTCAAGAAAAGAGAAAGATATTTCTTTATCAATCTGCATTTCAGTACTGTAGCATATTTTTTAAGTTACTTGTAATAACTTAAAATATTTAAAGATTATTTAAAAGTCTTGTTTTTTAGATTTTTTTTCTGCCATAATAGGGTTATAATAGAACTTTTTACATTATTTGACAGTTTAAATTATAAATAAAACATCAAGTATTTATGTGTGCAATAAATAAAAATTACCCGAGCACAAAATATTAAAATGTTTTATCATTCTTTGTACATCAAGGTAAATCAACATTATAACAAACAACATTATAAAACTACAACAGCTAAGATAAATATTTAATGGTTGAATGCGTTTGAAAGCTCTTATTTCAATTTAAGAGAGTATTTTTATATTAAGGCTAAATGATTGACGTTTAAAACATTAAAGAAATAAAACACAGTTTAATATTATTTCATTATTACAACATTGCAAAGAATATTCTATTGATTCAATAACTCGATTTCAGTTAAGAAAAAAAAAGGTAACAGTTTTTCTTTAATAGATTTTTTATTTGAAAGTTTTTCATAACAAATGAAAGAATACTAAAACTGGCATTAATATTGACACACCATTGAATCTAAAAAGTGGTGTTTGTGGCATAATACTGTAATTTAAAATTACTCATTAAAATACATTTCAAGGAAAGTCTTAGTTAATCAAGCTATAGACAGAATGCCAAAAAATTACTTTTTTAACCAAAATTTATTCAATAAACAATATCTTCTGAAATAAAAGATTTTATTTTCTACCAGATTTTTATACATACATATAACAAGTAGCTACCTGGTACATAATATTTTAATTAGTGATATCTTTCCTCTTCAATATATATTGTCTAGACTTGTAAACTACAAAAAAATGAGCAAGCTGTATCTGATTTTAGTTTTTTCACTAATACTTCATTATTTTTTTTTGTAATTTATTTTGTCACTATTTATTTTACATATAATTTACTTAAATACATTTATAAATACAAGTATAATTATATGTATACACTTATAAATAAGATTAAAAAAAGTTAAATTAATGACAGAAGCAAGTAGAAGACTGCAGTCTTATCTATCAGGCCCCATTCATTTGTAACTTTGCAATAAGTTTCACGTGAGATTAACGTGATATTAAAAATTCATAAGTAGAAATAAACCAAAAAACAAAGCCTTGTACGTAACGATCTGATAGATGAGTATAGAAAAGAATTAAAAAACTATTTGTATTATGATATAATAATCGTTTGTGGTCATTCAAAAGAGATAAATTCGTTTTAGTTAGTTATGATTAATTTGATTTTTAAAAATAAGAGAGTATGTTGACGTAACTTAAGTTAAATAGGTGCTGTTTGGCTGCTGCTTTAAAGAGATTTGATGACTTCATATTTTTTATTTTCTCTTTAAGGATCGAATTCCATAACCGTGGTCCTCGAGATAAGATAGAAAAGTCAGTTATTTTAAGTAAATTTTATTAAAGTATCTCAACAATTTATCAAAAATTACATTTTTAGTGGCATGATAATTGTTAATTTGCAAGAGGGGTCAAAAAAGCTAAAATATTGGATATCTCTAACTTAAATAAAAATTGTAAGGGGTATACGTGTTGAAGAAAAGATAAAGACATTTATATGTTTGTTTATTGTGATATAATTTTGCAGCATCTATGAAAATTATAAAATAAAAACCATTTTACACAAATGTGTTAAACTACTGGTGAAGCAATTTAATCTAAGTGCAATTTTAAAAGAAGTGCAATAGGGTGTTTTAAGTTGCATGTTTTTCCGCATACCACCTGATTGAATATAGAGTTAGACAATAAAATGGTTCCGCAAACTAAAGGTTTTATTTACGATTTACAAAAATGGGAAGTTCTCGTCAATTAAATTTAAACCTATTTAACGCAAGTTTAAACCTATTGGCTTTCAAACTAAAAAATCTATACGACTACTGCTCTTAATTCCATGAAATATTTCAAATGGTGTTGCAAGAGTTGCAACTGTTATCTACTATTTTTCTGCCGTTGTATTAATTTTTCAACGTCAAATAATATTTAAAAATTCATTTAGTTGGATACATGATGTTGCTTATTCTTGTAGTGCAATTGCTGCCAATTTTATTTTAACTCAAACTCTAAACGGATGGAAAAAAAAGAGTCTTTCCATAATTACTTTAAAGAAAAGAAATAATTGAGTTAAAAACAAGTTGGTGACTTTTTATGATAACCACAGCAGTCTTAAAAACTAAAATTTGTTTCAATGGTGCAAAAAAAAAGCAAGTTTATTTAATAAGTTTGCCATCGAATGATATGCACGTTTTACGAATGGCAGACGTTCCTATGTTTGGAGCAACGAAACATGGTTGGGAAAAAGAAGCATGCGATTGGAAACAAAGAAATTAAAAAAAAAAGGAAATTAAAGAGATGTTGTTGGGAAATTTTTAAAATTAATGAATATCTATATCATAAAGCCGAAAAAAACTTTTAACACACGGGCATTTATACATTCAATGATCAAAGTGTAGATCGTTGTCTTGGAAGAAATATTTCCGCCAAAGCCGTTAAATATATATCGGTTATAAGTAACAAAGTCATAATTTCTGACATAACTCCTGACACCTGAGCTCATTTGTTGCACAACGTAGTATTGGTAAACTCATAATACTCGTAGTTGGGTGAAAACCATGATGTATAAGTGAGTGTTGAAAAAATACATGAAGTAAAAAATACTTAATCAAAAACCATATATCAATTGAATACGTTTTTCTGAATAAAACATTTTTGAATAAAACATTTTAATTTCTACATTTTAAAACATTTAAACATGTTAATTTCTACATTTTAAAACATTCTACTAATTAAAACATTTAAGTTCTGAATAAAACATTCTGAATAAAACATTTTAATTGAAGTTTATTGTTATCCCAACATTAAAATCAATGCATGAGGGTGTATCAATTTAAATATCTTAATGTTGAGACATTATAGAATTACCAGAAACTAAAAAAATTCAATTGTTTGTACAGAACAACGAATACAAGTTGAAACAATAGATTTGAATGTAAAGTTACGTTTAGATAATTCGGCATTACATTCTATTGGGTACCGTTTTGCATTCATCCCACAATTATTGAATGAGAATTCTGGGATTAAAATGCGGACAAACAACTCGAAAATCTATAACAACAGCCGTTTAAGTTTCTCAGTTTTCAATACAAACTTACTTAAGAGCTGAATGCAATTAAAGTTTTTTTTTGATCGCTTAGTTTAAATTTGACATTTCAAAACCTGATTACTCCATGTTTATATTTTTATTAGTCGATAGCTTTCTTTGACAATAAGTGAAATTAAATAAACGAAAAAATTTAAAGATTCTTAATACGCTCAGGGTCGATAAACTTCCTTCGTATGAAGCACATGATAGTAAATGCTTAAACAAAATAATTTTGACAAGGTCAGAGAAATTATAGCGAGCTCTCTAAATATTAACTGTTAAAATGATTTTTTTATATAAAAATATTTTTAAAAGTTGCGACCAAACAAAATTAATACATATTTACAAAATTGTTGATGAATAAATTTTAATCCATAATTTTTATGAAAGCCTAAATTTCAACTCTAAAAAATTTCTTTAAAATGGTTTTTAATCTTTTTAAATTTACTTGTTTTTATATTTGTACTTGTATAAGGGTTACACCAAGGAATCTTTATATACTCATAGAAAAAAAAAAGAAAAAATTGCAACCTGCAAAAAAGATAATAAAATAAATAAAGAGGTAAGCTTGTAAAAACAAAACTTTAATTTATAAATATATTAAAACACACAAGCATAATTTCATAATTGGTAAAAATTTACCAATCATAAAGTAACATAAACTAGCCAATAAATAAAGCATTACTCCATCAAATAATCCAAACTATTAATTCAATTGTTTATTTTTATTTAAATCTTAATGCGTTAATTGAATCGTTCAAAATAAACTAGTGGAAAAAAGCAACTTTTGAATTTTAAATTCTTTTATAAACAAGAAAAAAAAACTTAAAAATTAATATGCTCCATAATTCCACACTTTTGAAAAATAACCACATCGCTAATGCATACTGATATAAAATTTGATTCATGATTGTACTTTTTTACAGATAACTTAAAAGACTTTGTTTCAAACCTCGCACTCCTTGACCTGAAGTATGAAATTTGAAAGTTTGCAGGTCCAAGAAAGTCAAAAAACTAAATAACTGAGATTCATTAAAGCAAAGAAATTATATACAATAAATGACTAAATGAAACCGAAAACAACATTAAAATCATGGCTTTTTCCAGTATTAAAATTAACAACGCTGCATTCTATATTTATATCAGAACTAATGGAAAATTTACAAATTTCTTTGTTATAATGATTATAGATATTATTTGCATCTATGTTAATTTTATTTTCATTTTTTCAACAAGAAAATTGTCGAGATGTAAAATTTTTGAATATTTTGTTCTTTCTATAACTTGTTTTTAATTGCACCAGCTGGCAAACGTTTAAGGTAGCAAAAATATAATGAGAATAGATCCTTATAATATTTTCTGAACTTTTATTAAGTTTCTTTGCATTTTCAAATGTTTGTCCGCGTTTTGATCCTAGTACGCTTTGCGAAAAGTTTAATAAATCTAATTTTTAGAGCCACAAGGGTACCTTATTGGAATTATATTTGAGTTTTAATTTTTAAAAAAAGTCAAAACCCATTGACATAAAAAAAGTGTGTCTCGCAAGATTTTTCTTATTAATTCTAAAAGCACGTTGTATATAAATTCAGGCACTAGTGGTTTTTATTGTTTCTAATTATTTACATTTAACCATCATAATATGGTGGTATGTTAAGAGTTTTTCTTTCTGAAAACTTAGTTTATATGTCAAAAATACGATTTACCATTAAGTCTTTTGTGATGTTATGAAATACATTCTGTTCAAAATCTTTTAGTGCATAAGTCAAGGAATGTTTCCAGATTGTCTAAAAATTGTTAAAGTAGTTCCTATCTACAAGACAGGAGATCTTACTAACATAAATAGTTATCGTCCAATATTGGTTCTCTCAGATTTTTCAAAAATTTGAGGAAAAAAAAGGTTTTATTGAATTTACGCCTATGTAATTAATAGTAAAATCGTATACAAAAACCAATTTGGTTTTGAAAATATTAGTTCAACAGAATACTCTGCTACACACTTTCCCAACTTACGCGCAACATTTCAGAATCTTTTAAAAAATCTCATTTCACATTAGGAGTATTTATTGGCTAATCTAAAGCTTTTAATACCGTTAACCATCAAGTTCTAATAGAAAAATTATCGGGATATGGAGTAAAAAAAACCACCCTTGGTTGATTGAAAAGATAACAAATTGTAAGCAATATGTTTATAATAAAAAATCTTCGTTGGACCTCTTCTCTTTATATAATTTTTAAACATAAAAATCTCCATAAAACTTCAAGCCTAACCAAAATAATCTTTGCAGACGACCCAAATTTATTTCTATATCACGAAAATATTAATATTTTTTTCAATAATGTGACTAATAAATTAAAAAAAGTTTCCGATTGGTTCAAAATAAATAGATTATCTCTTAACACTGCTAAAACTAAATGAATACTTTTTTATCCACTCTATAAAAAACATAGAATACCACATCTGTTACCTAAACTCTACATTGACAATGTAATCTTAAAAAGAGAAAAAGCAACAACATTTCTAAGAATCTATATTGAAAAAAATTTATCTTGGAAACATCACATTAATATTATTTCTTCTAAATTTTACAAATGCATTGGTAGTTTATACAAACAATTATACTATTCATTTGTGGTGAACGTAACATTCGTGGCCTCATTAGAGATCTTTATTTACCGTTTCCTCTTGCTTTGCTTGAGTGTTATACGCACATAACATTAGATTTATTTGTTTATTTTGCCGTATAATTACTTTTATAATTTAAATGTTTATAAATGAAATCACTGGCGGGGCATGTAGAAGACGTTATTTGTCTTATCACTGAGCCCCAATCGTACGTATTTACAATAACCGTTTAATATATTTATACATTGCATATTATTTTGTGAAAATTATAAATGTAAAAATAAAAAACAACTAGTTTAAGCTATACTTCAAGAACAATTTTATGTTAAGAGTATTAATTATAAGACAGTAAGAGTAATAAGCATAACAAAGTAAATATATTAAAAGTTGGTTTAACTTAATATTTTCGCTCTTTTAATATTAAAGCTGTAGTTTAATGATCTATTCAATTCTTTTTAACTTTAGGCTTTAAACTTGGTTCTGGTGTATTACTTATTATTATTGTTATTATTGTTATTGTTATTTTTATATTTATTATTGTTATTATTATTATTTGATTATGCGGCAAAATTTAATAGTAAAGAAACCAACAAAAATACAGTTAAAATTATTAAAGAATACTATGCAGGTACCAAATGAAGTTTATGTAAAAACCCCTGCAAGTGAGCAATTTTTATAAGAGACTTAGCATAACTTTTGAGTCAAAATTATATAATGCTATTATTTTGAAATAAAAAAAAGTTAAAACAACGTATCATCAATTGGTAATCATTAATCAACACAAAAGTTCTTAAATTCGAAGGTATAATTTTTTATATAATCTACTCATCTGAAACAATTTTGTTTCGGTTTCTATAAAATCAACATTCCTATCATACTTTTATCAACTTGTCATTTACTATTTTACTTTTACAAAAATATAAAAGTGAAATGCTATTCTTACTTCTTCAGTTGCCATTATTTTTATCATTTCAGCTAAAACATTTTTTAATCAATTTTAAATATGGTAAGGGAACAGGGAACCTAAAAATATAATAACATTTTATTTTTAATGTTTGATGTTAACGATCAGGCTTAACTAGAAGAGTAAATAGTACTTATCGAAATGCTTTAGTAATTTATAAACATGTTTGATATGACATAATCAACGTTTTACTAGTACATTTGAATTTATCCTTATGATTATTTGGGTTATTCACATGAAATCAAACTCGTAGTCACCATGGCAAACGTATATCTTTTTTATAACTTGTTCATACACATGTAACATTTTATCATTTATCATTATATGGCTTCATCATAGAGCCATAAAATAATATAATTTTATACTTGTTTTAACAAAATTATGAAAGGGATATCAAACTAGGGATGGCTCTTTTACTTATTTTGATGTAAAAACGCGAATTACTTTTATGCGTAAATTACTTCACACAACTCTTATTAAAATATATAATTTAGTTACATTTAAAAGTAATTTTTTTTTCTTTTTTTACATAAATTAGGGGAATGGCGCCGATGATGGCGTACTTAATTTTGAAGCT
>NC_088927.1:52007500-52110000 GCF_038396675.1 Hydra vulgaris | reverse complement strand
GGGGTTTGGACAGGGGTCAACAATGTCATTTTTTATGTTAGATGACACGGATTCGCTAAAAATAATTTTTTACGACCCAATCATTAATTCAGATGTTACCCAGTTTTGCAGACCATGAGTTTTAAACATAATACTACCATCAAGAAATAAAAAAATAAAAAAGAGGAGTTAAAGAGGAGATTTGATCACATTTTTAACTTTTTAGAGGATAATAGAGGGTTTTAGAGGTTTTTGAAAAAAAAGGACATTAGAGGATTTTAGAGGAACTGTGGCCACCCTGACGTCTCTGGAAGTACCACGCTCAACTTAGTTGCTTCGCGCAGTGGACCTTGTTTGTAAAGGTTCGTGTTTCCGAGTTAAAGAGTTGAGAGAGAGTTGTAACCACAATAAAAAAAAATATTTAAAAATGCGTAGCCTCCTCGACTGAAGTGGCCCCCCTTGGAGAGATGAAAAATAGAAAAAAAAATCAAATTATCAATGCCTTTTTCAATCAAATTAAGATTACATTTTAAGAATTAAAATTTCTTTGTTAAAAAAAAAAAAAAGTTATTTTACATTTAAGATGCCAAAGTTCACTTGGAAAATGATTTCAGCTTTTGTTCTTGATGTTGTTCCAGCAAGCGGTTGAGGCAGAACTGATTTTATATCATCAATATTCACACTACGAATGTCATTAATTCTAGGTTTGACAAATTTAGAAGTTTTTTTATTCTGGCATTTCAGGAAGATGACCTCAACATCAAAATTTGAGTCTATTTCTTTCTGCATTATGCCTACATAATAAGAAATGGTGTTTTTACTACAAACCTCGCAAAGAACATAATCACTGACACTCACATCTTGAATAACGCTAAAAGAAACAGTTTCCAATTCTTCTTCAAACTCTAGTGAGTAACAATTAGCAGAAACGTCATTTGTTATTTTGTTGAAATCTACATCAAGGTCACTGTTCAATTGAATATATTTAATAATATATTTAATATATTTTTAATAATAATAATATATTTTTCCTCACATTTTTGGATTTTAGAAGGACAATTTTTTTTACCTTTTTGTTTGTTTAATACTTCATTTTTTATTCTTAAATTTTCTGGTGTTGATGTGGCTATCATACAATTTCCCTTTTTACGTCCACGTCTTGAAATCTTACGAGAAGGTGCCTGCAAAATATATATTATAGTATTATATAATTATAGAATTTAAAGAAAACCTAAACTAAGAATATTTAGTTTAAATTACCTTTGGATAACCTCGTACAATCTCAGGAGAAAATACAGTTAAGTTTTCTTTTACAGCTTCATGTTGCACACCCAAACCTGATATATCTGAAAGAATAGCACTTGTACTATATTTCTCGCATGAACCTTCGTTGCATGGTTCTTGAGGCACATCTCTATCTGTAACAACTGCTTCATGTTGCACATCCAAACCTGAAATATCTGAAGGAGTAGCAGTTGTAATCGATTTCTCACACAAGCCTTTACTGCATGGTTCTTGAGGCACATCTCTATCTGTTACAACTGATGGTAAAAAAATATCATCCCCATATACATGTCTATCATAAGGCCAAATTCCTGTCACGCGAAATCCTAACATAATATTTTTTGGTGTGGGGAAAATTTTTCCCATGCTTGTCGAATGAGACTGGCCATCTCACAAATTGTAATGGCTTGTCCTGGATTGCTAAGCATCCAGCTATTGGCAGCTGCATTAAAATATGTTTTCATTGGACCAAAAACAGACCTATCTAAAGGTTGTGTCTTATGTGAAGTATGTGGTGGCAAAGTCATCATACAAACATGGTTCTCTTTTGCATATTCAAGTGACTGTAGTGAAAGGTGGCTTTCATGATTATCTATAATCAATAAAACTTTGTGATCGGCTGTTGGGCGAGCAAACTTAACAAAATGTTTTAAAACATCTATAAATATTTCAGCATTCATCCATCCAGATTGATTGGCTAATCCAATAGAACCTTCTGGTGCTCCTCTCATTAGTGAGTTTCTAAATAATTTTCTTGAAAAACAATAACAGGGGGTATTGCTACACCAGCTGCAGAGACAATGCAACACACTGTTACTAATTCACCTCTTTCTCTAGATGTTATTTGCCCAACTTGCTTTGATCCCTTTGATGCAATGACACGAGGAGTTTTTTGCACAGTAGTAAAACCTGTCTCATCAAGATTAAAAATTTTAAATGATGTTGCTTTAGACTCTGATATACCTTCTTGTAATTTGTTAAAGAAAATATCAATAGTATACCGATTAAATGTCGATGCTCTTGCAATTGAAGTTGCCTCTGGTTTTCTAACTGATAGTTTTGGGTTTCTTTTTAAAAATCCTGTTAACCAATCTCGACCAGCCTTTTTTTGCTCTATCCAACGCATGGGACATTTTGTTTGCTTGAGCCATTTCAAAAGCTAGAGCTCTTACTTGAGCTCTTACTTGGCCATATAACATATCAGAACATGACTTTAGATAAGTACTCAGTGTTTCTTCTTGTGCAACAGAGAAAATCATAGAATGTTTATAATTTGGTTGAAGATTAGCAGCTTTTATAAACTCTAGGCATGACCTGAAATTTAAAAGAAACTAGGTTTTATAAAAAATATTTATTTTTTATGGTATTAAGGTCACTGTTATTACTACATCTTATATCAGACTATTATGAAATTATGATTTTAAGATTAAAAAAACTTTTATGCATGCCTTATGCTTTCCAAATGCTTTCAAACTATTGATGTAAAAAGAATTCTAAATTTGCTCCAAACAATAATGATGAATCAAATCAAATTTATCTTTAATGAAGATCTCTCTTTCCAAATTTTGTTTTAAATCAACTGAATAAGAACTAAAACTAAAATATTTCGATAAAGCGTCTCAATATTTTTTTTTTGAAAACTATAAAAAATCGTAGCTAAAATATTCTAGAATTTTCCGCAATAAAATAACGCATAACTGTAAAGAAGAAGTGGGACAGCGGCTTTTTTCTTTGTCCCACTTCACCCCTATGTAGGGAAGACGAAATAAAACTAAAATTACAGCCACACAGTTAAAGCTGAAATACAAATTTAATTATTAAATGTTAGATGATAAGTGCATTTCCCTGTAAAATAGAAAAAAAGTGCAACAACAGTCAAAAATAAATACATACATGAGTTACTAGACTGTCAGGAAAAGTACTTTTTTAAGGTACTTTCAAAAAAAAGGGTTTTCACCGCGCGCAGAGATGGGAAATGATGTCTACTAAAAAGAGCACATGAAATCTATACGTTTACATTAAATAACAGTAATTAGGCGCTGCTGCGCAATAAAATTATAGGGGTGTCCCACTTCTCCCGCGTCCCACTTCTCCCCACTCTCCCCTACATAATATATATTTATATATATATATATATATATATATATATATATTATATATATTATATATATATATATTATATATATATATATATATATATATATATATATATATATATTATATATATATATATATATATATATATATATATATATATATATATATATATATATATATATATATATATATATATATATATATATATATTATATATATATTATATATATATATATATATATATATATATATATATATATATATATATATATATATATATATATATATATATATATATATATATATATATATATATATATATATATATTAAATATACATAAAATAAAAAGTAAAAAATGGACAATTTTTTCAATAAATTGTAAAAAATTTATTGTTTTACAAGGAAAAAACTTAAGAAGCATCTTATTCTAAGTGTCTTTTTCCATTTTTACTTTCTACTTTTATTAAAATTTGAAAGTAACTTGAAGTAGGTCACTTAATGATCATTTTCAGATATTCAAACTTTCGTTTATTAGAAGTAAATTTTTATTCCCCTTCAAAGTTCGAATATTTGGGTGTTAACTGTTTATATATATATATATATATATATATATATATATATATATATATATATATTATATATATAAATGACATCATTTCATTTTTTTTTATGGTTAGACCTTTGTATTAAATTTTTTCTGCCGAGCTGATGCTGACCTCCAAAAATTGAAGTCGGCAAATTATTGCTGACCTCAATTTTCCTAATTCCGAGGGTTGTATATATTTTGATATATCTATATATATATATATATATATATATATATATATATATATAATATATATATATATATATATATATATATATACATGCATTAGAACATTACTAAAAAAACTTGCACTGAAAATCAAACCAACAAATTTGATTTTCAGTCCTAACTACAAGTCAAAAAAAATGTAGACATTATAACTGAAATCAGCTATGGCCAATAGGTTAATTTAAGTTTTTTTTATTCCTTACCATATAAAAACAAAATCCAAAAAATAAACAATTATTCACAAGCATAATTACTCAAATTCTTCTTCGGAGTTCTCTATAGTTGTGAAATTAAATTCTTTGCATACTTCTTTATTTATTAGTGATTATTTAGGAAAATAAAAATAAACAAAATCGAAAACACAAAAATGTAAAATAGGTGTAAACGGAAAACGATATATATCTAGGCTATATTAATGCAATAAACAGACTCAAAATATTACTTATTCCAAAATAAAAGTAAAAATAAAATTAAATTTGATATGTTGTAATAATAATAAAAGTAAATTTGATATTGTACTTCACCATTAATACAAAACTATAACAGTTTTTTTATACATATAAAACAATTACAATAGCAATGAGTACTGAAAAATTTAATGACCTCCAGTTACTTTAATTCTTTTAACTCTATGCTTTTTCCAGAAATCATCAATTGGAAAATTATTATAAGCAGCTTTTATAGCGTAAACACCAGTTGGCCAAAATAACCAACCATCTTTTACTCATCAAGATAAAACAACTGCCTCTGCTTCAATCCCTTTTTTTTAAAATAAACAACTAAAGCCCAAGATTGTGAAGCCATTATAATATATTATCTAAATAGGCATTATTTGTTTTATTTTTAATATGTAAATAATATATATATATATATATATATATATATATATATATATATATATATATATATATATATATATATATATATATATATATATATATATATATTTAAACAACTTTAAAATGTATTCTACACAATAGAGTGCTCAATGTTCTTAAAAGAACAGAGCAATTATATATTAGAGGAAAATCACTTAACAAAAATTTTCTTTTATTTTACACTGTGTTTCATCAACAAAGACTCATCAGAAATGAATGATGAAATTAATAAAACTTCAATTTATACAAAAATTAAATTACAGGAAGTCGCAAATTTCTTAACTACTGTAAATTTTTACACATTTGTGAAATTTGCTGACACTATTATAAAAAGAATTCTTTAGAAATGATTATGCTTATGAAATGCTTATGAAATGCTTACGAAATGATTATATAATCTTTAGAAATGATTACTTATGCTTTTTTTAAGTGTTTTTTTTATCTTTTCATTTTTTATAAATAGTATTTAATGTAAATATTATTTGAACTCATTTATTTTAATAGTTTTTAGGAGAAACTTATTTTCGTGCCTACATTTGGAAATTAATTTCGATTTTTTGTTCAATAAGCATTCTTGATTTGCATGTGTAATTATTTCAAATTTTTCTTGTAGGCAGAGTATGCATTTTTTGGAAATATTGTTATATGCAGGCGCTGTTTTAAGGATAGACCAATTCAGTATAAAATCATCAATATTTTTTTCTTTTAATTCCCATAAATATTTTATGGTATTTTTGAATACTTTGAATATTTTTAATTTTTTTTTGAAAGATTGCTTATGATTGGCAAAACGTTTTTTCCATTCACCCTCTGGTATGCTAATATATTGTTTATCAGGTACATTCTTAGAAGAAACAAAACATTTTATATACACATTTTTTGATAAACAACTTCCACTCTTTGGACAATTGTTGTGTTTTTGTTTACAATTAAAATTTTCTGTAGTTTTTTCATTTAGGATTTCTCTTTTGTTTAACAAAGCATTATTATGAACTTTTATAATTCTTTCCATATTTTTTGTGCAAATGTAGCTAACTTTAATTGTATTTTGATTAAAAACTTTATGTAATTTATTAGAGGGCGGGAAATGCTTATCGACCAATTTTAAAAACACTTTTTCTATGTTAGTGGAAACTTTTTTTCAGGGTCAAATTTAAGTTCAAAATTTTCAAAACCACTTTTTTTTAGGGCATCCTGAAATATTCGTTTAGAGGAATTGAATAAATTTTCATTAGAGGAGTTTTGGTTTAATCTGTTATTAATTGAAATTGGGATTTGTTTTAGAATTTGGGGTGGATAATTTGAATTAATATTAATATACTATTTTTGTCCAAAACTCAATGGTTTTTAAACATGTTGAAAACCTCAAAGTAAATGACGCTGATTGTGAGTCATTAACTATTGAAATAATTAATAAAACAAATGAAAATACATTTATAACTGCAATATATAGACCGCCAAACGGTAATTACAATCAATTTGAAAACCACTTAAACTATTTGCTACCAAAGCTTATTTAAAAAAATGTATACTTATTAGGTGATTTTAATTTGAATTTATTGAATAATAAAGCTAATAACCAAGTCGTGAATTTTATAAATACACTTTTGCAATACAGCGTTTTTCCCATGATTAATAAGCCAACACGTGTGACTAAAACAACTGCATCTATTATCGATAATATTATTACTAATAATTACACAAGGACTAAAATCCAAAGTGGTATTACTAAAACAGATTTAACTGATCACTTTTCAGTTTTTCTGATAATAAATTCTGCAACCCTTGACAATAAAATAAAAACAAAAACGGTGTACGTAAGGAAAATAAATAATGAATCAATCGCCACGTTTCGTGATCTCTTACATGAAGTAAACTGGGAACTTTTAACTGATTGCAATGACGTTAATGATGGCTACAATTTTTTTATTCGCATGTTTACAAGACAATACGAAAAGGCCTTTCCAAAAATAAAAAAAATTGTTAATTCTAAAAATTTGTTAAGTCCGTGGATGACGAGAGGACTCATTAAGTTGTCAAAAAGGAAACAAAAACTTTACCAAAAATTTAAAAAAAAAAAGAACTACGTAAATGAAATCAAATACAAAAAATATAAAAATTCTTTTGAAAAATTAAAAAAGCAATCCAAAAAAAATTACTACTCTTCGTTACTTAATAAAACATTTGGAAATGCAAGGAAAACATGGAATGTAATTAAAGAAATAACAGGAGTGGGAATTGTTAAAAGTGATAATCTTCCAAAAAGATTGCAAAGAGATGACAATAGAGGAGATGCTTTTGTTAATAAAGAAATTGCTGAAACATTTAATAGCTTTTTTATAAATTTAGGAAAAAAGGTTGCCGGTGCAATTCCTGAGGGAAAAAAATCATTTAAATTTTTTTTGAAAAAATCTGATTCCTTTATGGAGGAGTCGGAGCTTTTAATTGATGAACTTTGACTAGCAATTAGTATGCTGAAAACAAATAAAAGTGCGGGTCTGGATGAAGTTAACCCTGATGTTTTAAAAGCGGTCTCAGATATTATAGAGAAACCTCTTTTTAAAATTTTTAATCTTTCCCTAAAAAACGGCATTTTTCATGACCAACTAAAATTAGCAAAAATAATTCCGATATACAAAGGCGGTGATGAATCAATAAAATCTAACTACAGACCAATCTCCATACTTTCTTGTTTTTCCAAAATACTAGATTGTATTATGCACAACAGACTGTACAATTATCTTGAAAAAAACAACATTCTTTATCATAAACAGTTTGGATTTCGCAACAACCATTCCACGGAACATGCAGTAATTGATCTTGCCAACCAAATTTTAAATGGTTTTGATAACGACAGTTACACACTCGGAATTTTTCTAGATCTATCAAAAGCATTTGATACTGTCAACCACAAGATTCTAATTTATAAACTACACAATTATGGAGTAGTTCACTCCAATTTAAAGTGGCTGCAATGTTATTTACAAAATCGTAAACAAGGAGTACCATATGACTTAACATGTTCCCCATTTGAATCAATAAATTGCGGAGTTCCCCAAGGATCAATACTTGGACCCCTGCTGTTTTTAATTTATATTAATGATATTTGTTTGTATTCAAAAATACTTAATTATATTATTTTTGCTGATGACACAAATGTTTTTTTTTCTGACTCAAATTTAAAAAATATTTTTTACATTGTAAACACAGAATTAATATATCTTAATGAGTGGTTTGAAGCAAATAAACTTTCATTAAATATAGAAAAAACGAAATATATTTTGTTTGCTAAGTCACCTAAATCCGAGAACCTTCCACTCAAATTACCTGAACTAACAATTAACAATATTAAAATAAAAAGAGTTTTTTCAATGAAAATACTAGGAATAATTTTCATTAATTTTAATTAAATTGGAAAAGCCAAATAAAGCTAGTCGAGAACAAAGTTTCAAAGATTCTGGGGATTATGTACAATATATCTTAATGAGTGGTTTGAAGCAAATAAACTTCCATTAAATATTGAAAAAACGAAATATATTTTGTTTGCTAAGTCACCGAAATCCGAGAACCTTCCACTCAAATTACCTGAACTAACAATTAACAATATTAAAATAAAAAGAGTTTTCTCAATGAAAATACTAGGAATAATTTTCGATGAGAATTTAAATTGGAAAAGCCAAATAAAGCTAGTCGAGAACAAAGTTTCAAAGATTCTGGGATTATGTACAAGACAAAACATCTTTTAAATAATTTATGTTTAAAAAATTTATACTTTTCATTTATACATAGTCATATTAACTATTGTAATATTGCCTGGGCAAACAATCATTTATCTTTCCTAAAAGTTATTTATACAAAACAAAAGCAAGCAAGTAGATTAGTTTTAGGCGCAAGTAGATACGAAAGTGCCGAGCCGTTACTCAAGGAAATAAATGCTCTAAATGTATACAAACTAAATATATACCATAACTTGTTATTTATGTTTAAACTTCAAAATGAAATGATTCCAAAATATTTTTTTAAAAGTTTCACTCGAATTAATCATAAATATGAAACAAGACATTCAATGAGTAATTACTACCTCCCACTAACATCACTCAAAAAATCTGATTTCTCGACTATATGCCCGGGACCACGCTTGTTGAATTCGGTTCTTGACGAAAATATGAAAAAAATAAAATCTATTGCTACATTTAAAAGAACTATAAAAAAGCACTTACTAAATTTAAACATTATGTACATTCTCTCATTTTTTAAAAAAAAAATCGAAATAATTTTGTATTTTTAATTTTTTATGTACTTTATTTAATTTTAATATTGTATTGAATATGTATATGCATATGAAGCGAATTAAATTTTTTTTTTGTTTATTGTCTTTAATATGTATACGAATATGTACAGATTTGTAATTTTTTATTTGTTATTTTATATTTTAACTTTATCTTAAATTTCTTCTTTTTTTAACTTTAAGTTCTTTTTTAATCTTCTAAAATTTCTAACCAATTTTTTTTTTTTTTTTTAAACTTATTAATTTCACTCTTTTATGTAATATTAGAAGATTCACAAAGAGGCTTGATGATAAGTCATTTTGACTTCTACTTGCCCCTGTCAGCTTGTAATTATATATATTTGTTTAAATTTATAGATAACATTGTAAAATGTGTAAAATGACGAATTAAATAGAAATTCTACGTCCATACAATAACTCATCGTTTGGTTTTTGAAAGGCTTATATGAATTTTCAGAGAGGTTAAATGTGACATCAAGAAAATTCACAATTTTTAAATTTATGTTTATTTCGATTTGAAAGACAATATTTTTAAAACTTTTTAACATATCTTTTCTAATTTTATCGAGCTGTGGACCAGATTTTTTACGCATTACTAATAAACCATCGTCGCGATAAAGGCCTAAGTCTTTTATATTGATTATTTTAATTAACAAATCTAAAATATATAGTACAAATATATATATATATATATATATATATATATATATATATATATATATATATATATATATATATATATATAAATATACTTTTTATGTGTATATATACACATAGCTGTCATCTTTTAAAAACATATATATATATATATATATATATGTATATATATATATATATATATATATATATATATATATATATATATATATATATATATATATATATATATGTATATATATAAATATATATATATATATATATATATATATATATATATATATATATATATATATATATATATATATATATATATACAGTGGTGACAAAAGAAATAGCACAGATCAATGTTCAATATGTAAAGATATATTTTCAAGAGATCTAAGTTTTTGAGATCTAAACTTTTTTAGCCAATCAGAATATTATTTTCAGAAGATAACATTACTGAGTAAGAAAAGAGAGTAACTTCGTTAAAAAAAAAGTACAATCGTATAAATGATTTAGAAGTACAGAATAAGGGGGCAATTTAAATAGCACACCCTGTACAAAACTATCATTTCATTCTTTTGCTACCAAAGTCACGGAGGTTCTTTGTATAAATAGTTTAGAAAACTTTATTAGAGGTAAATTAAGGTTTAGCGGTGTATACTTTTGAGTCAATAACTGCTTGACAACAACAGCCCATTGACGAGATCAATTTTTGGCATCATTCAGGCGTAATGACGTCCAAAGCAGCCTTCATTTCGATCCAAAGTCAGTCTAAAATGTTGCAGTTGACCGGTTTCTGTCAACTTCCTCCCAAAAGTTTTCTATCGGATTTAGGTCTCGTGACTGTGCGGGCCACTCCAACACATTAACCATCTTAGAGTTGAACCGCATTTTAACACTTTTTGCTATGTGCTTAAGGTCGTTGTCTTGTTGGAATTTCCAAAGCAAAGAGAGATTTTCCTCGGCATATGGAATTATGACGTTTTCAAGTATTTCTTTGTACATGTATTGATCAATTATCCCTTGAATTGTATGCAACGAGCCCACACCACACCATGAAAAACTGCCCCAAACATTGCCACCACCATGTTTTAAGGTCATAAAAGTATAGCGAGGACTGAGTTCTTGGTTTTGGGGACAACAAACATATTGTTTTCCGTCGGATCCAAAGCGATTAAACTTAGACTCGTCAGTCCAAAGTACATTTTGACAAAAAATTAAATCTTTGTGTTCGTGTTGTTTTGCAAACTTCAAAAGGCTGACGAGATTACGTTTTGAGACCAATAGTTTTTTTCGGGCAACCCTTCCAAATAGCTTATTTTAGCATAAGCAACTTTTAACAGTGCTGACAGACAGATCAAATTTAAAATTTTGAGCAAATTGTTCTTTAAATTTTTGGTGCGCCAACAAAAGGATTCAACTTAGCAATACGGGCAATGGCTGAGTCTTCTCTGGGGGTTGTCTTTCGTTTGCTAGACTTGTGTTTTTGTTGCTTAATGAACCTGTATCATTAAATAATTTATTAGTATTGATAACTTTCTTAAGAGAACAATCCAATCGTTGAGCTATTTCAGAATTGTTCAATCCTAGATCTCAAAATGCCTGTACTTGTCCTCGAAAGACATCTGTTCCATGTATACCTCGTCCCATAGTTGATAGATTATGAATTTTTTTTTTTTTGCCAAATGAATTAGAAGAATGTTCTTTAAATACTAAATAGATTGATTATCGTTTGATATAATAAAAGAATTTAAGTTTTCTTTAAATAAAAAGTAAATGTATGTTATTTAAAATGATCGTCAAAAGGTAAACACGACAGCTTATATGCTCAAAACAAGCAATTTTGACGGCATATAAATGTCAAATAAGTATTTTCGTTCCAAAAGGTGAACATTGTTGATGCTATAAAAAATAACAGAATTTCCTATAAATACAAAAAAGTTGGCATCAAAAAGTAAAACCAACTGGTCAAGAAAGTGTACTAATTATGTTGCTGCCACTGTATATATATATATATATATATATATATATATATATATATATATATATATATATATATATATATGTATATATATATATATATATATATATATATATATATTATATATATACATATATATATATTTATATATGTATATATATATGTATATATCTGTGTATATATACATATATATCTACATAAATATATATGGCCATATATATATATATATATATATATATATATATATATAAATATATGTATGTATATATATATATATATATATATATATATATATATATATCTTTGTATTTATATAAATACATAAATATATATTTATTAAAATATATCTATATATATATATATATATATATAATTATATATATATATATATATATATAAGTAAAAATATATATATATATATATATATATATATATATATATATATATATATATGTATATAAATATATATATATGAATACTTATATATGAATATATATATATATATATATATATATATATATATATATACACATATATATCTATATAAATATATATATATATATATATATTTATATTAACGGTATGTATATATATTAATATATACATATATATATATATATATATATATATATATATATATATATATATATATATATATATATATATGTATATATATGAATATATATATATATATATGTATATATATATATATATATATATATATATATTAACGGTATGTATATATATTAATATATATATATATATATAATATATATATATATATATATATATATATATATATATATATTTATATATATATTAACGGTATGTATATATAATAATAATAATATATATATATATATATATATATATATATATATATGTATATATATATATATATATATATATATATATATGTATATATATAAAAATATATATATATTTATATATTTATATATATATATATATATATATATATATATATATATATATATATATATATATATATATATATATATATATATATATATCCAAATTTTCTTTTTAGCACAAAAAATGTAAGTACTTTAATAAGTATAACAAACTTTGTAATTAATAAAACCATTTTGTTTATTCTAAACAATACATGTTTCGACTATCAATAGTCATCTTTAGTTGAAGTTTAATTTTTAAATTTGTTTAAATACCTATATATGTGATTTTTTCAATACCAATGCAAAATGTAATTATCTGTGTATTAGCTATTAATTTAATTACAAAAATACAACAAAAACTATTATAAGAGTAACTAGTCATACTAAAAAACAAATAGGAAGTTACGAAAGAAAAGGTTAATAAAAAAATACATAGAAATTATTAACTAAACAGAAAGTATCAATCAGACATGGTTGATCTGTTTGTTCATTCCAGGTTTTATAGAATGGTTAAAATCTGGTTTGAACAAACAGATCAGCCATGTCCAATTGACACTTTCTGTTTTGTTAATACTTTCTATGTATTTTTTTATATTAACCTATTCTTTTGTCGCTTCCTATTTGTTTTTTAGTATGACTTGTTATTCTTATAATAGTTTTTGTTGTATTTTTGTAATTAAATTAATAGTTTTTACACAGATAATTATATTTTGTATTGCTATTAAAAAAATCATCTATATAGGTATTTAAACAAATTTAAAATATTTTAACTTCAACTGAAGATGACTATTGAAAGTCGAAACATCAAATGTGGAGGTAAAAAACCACCAGCAGTATTTACACCAGCAAAATGGTTATGGTTTCACATTTTCCAGATATGCGATATTAAGGTGTTTTGTACCACTTTTTGCAATTATTTTTGGAGGTTTAAAATCCATCTGTAGCCCTCATAGACTCACCCATATTCCAAATCAATGAAGGCTTTAAAAGAGCATGTGTGTCCCTCAAAACTTTATGTAGTGAATAGAAAATATTTAGCTACATTTGATACAGACATGCATTGATGGCAAACTGATGAAGTACCTTCAGGTTTTCGCAAAACTAAATTTGTATATCGCTGATTAAATGAGCGCCACAATTTTTTTGAAGGAGTTGAACGTTTAAACTTTATATTGTGTTTTATGGCTAAATCTGAAGCATTTTTAAGTTGTTTTTTTCTGAATCCAAATCCGAGGCAGCTCTTGTTGCTGCATATTCAACTAATTTTAACTCTAAATTTGTAGATAATATTGGACGAGGGTTTGGGCTTGATGCCGAGAACTAAATCTCCCTTAAGATATTTACCAAGGGTTGACCGAGGAATACTAAACTGTACTGCAGCTTCTCGTTGCAACATTAAGTTATTTTGAACAGCTGCAATTTGCATTTTTCATGTTGCTGACGGACCACTGAAATCTCTTTACTTTTGTCACTTTCTGGTTCAACAACGAATTAAAACTAGAGGCAGGTTTCTTTTTAATTTTCTTTTTTTGTTGTGATTTTTGTCGTTTTTCGATAATTACTCAAATTAACTAAAAGATAACTAAAAGAGTATACTAACTACAATAGTTGACCTTACATATATCTAATCTAAATAAATGATCATAACATACACAGATGTCACAAACAAATACATATACAAGCATAAAATATGCTTTTCATGCATATCTATGCATCAATATAACAGACATAGCATACATAAGTACAATCGTTGAATACAACATAATTAGATATGATTTTTGTAAATTTTTTGAATTGATCAAATATTAGATTGTTATATATCCTTGGAAAGAGCTTTATTACAGTATTTTAAAAGTGAAAAAATTATCAAAATCAAATGATTCGACAAAAAGTTATAACGTTTTAGAAATACCGATTTTTTGATATATGGATTTATTGAAGAAACTGTGGTCAAAAAAATTCTTTTCTCCACTAAAATTAATATGAATTTGTTAATTCTTTTTTAAACGCCTATAACTTGATATCAAAAGATAGGTATTAGAGTGGGCCTATAAATTCGTGTTGATTTTCTAGCCACCGGGCTTATCCAGGAGGCTAGAGGAGGTATCAAACCAACACCTACACCGCAAACAAATGCAAATTTCATTTACAAAAAAGTTTTTTTTTTGGTAAAATAGTTGATTTTCCATATTATTTTTAAAAGTAGTTATTATTTGCTTCCAGACAACTGCCAAATATGAGACTTAGGGTGGGTGTAAGGGTGTCAGTGGATTAACACACCCTAAAATGAAAAAATCTTTTCTATAAATTTTTTTTTCTTTAATAAAAAAAAAAAAATTGTATCAAATACAAAAACTTTATTTTACTACTACTAGCGATACACACATTAATTCAGTGAAATAGGGTGTGCCACCATGTCTCTCCAACCTAAAAATAGAATCTAATTCTTATGCAATTTAGAAAAATTAAATTCCTTTTAAATAAAATAAAACAAAATAACATTAACAAAATTACAAGATGCATCAGAGGATCCATTCTTTCTGTAAAAAGAGCGTTTAAATCCCCCCTCCCAACCTAAGAATAATATTTTTAAATTAAATTATTTTGAACTTAACCAATTATTAATTTTTGTCTTGGCTTTTAGTAAATGACTAAAATTTTAAATTCCATCAATGAAACAAAATAATTTTTAACGATAGGCACGACGAGAACGTAAGACAGAACCGTCTATCAAAAAAAGTCACATCACTTACTGTACCTTTTTTTCAAGTCACACTCACTTGCTGTACTCTTTTTACAAGTCACACCACTTGCAGTACTTTTTTTGGCAACACACACTACTTGCAGTACATTTTTTGCAAGTCACACCACTTGCTGTACTTTTATTGCAAGTCACACTACTTGCTGTAACTTTATTGCAAGTCACATCACTTGCAGTAATTAATTTATACACGACAGATTTGTTATTATCTGTATCAAACCATTCATGGCAGAGTTTTCCAACAACTCTTTCATACATTACATCATATAAGTCATTAAATTGTTTAATAGATAAGTGCTATATAAATTCTTCATATCATTAAAAGATAGAACTCGCAGCTCTCACTCCAGCTTTCTTTTTTCTTTTTTATCCATTTTTTGTCTTTTGCATATCTGTCTTTTTGAAATCTCTGCTCGTAATGCAGTGTGTTTCAGTCAATTGTTTAATCTTTTTTTATGAGCTGCTGTTTCAGTCAATTGTTTACTGTTTTTTACGAGCTGCTTGCATTGACTACTTAACTATATTTTCCCAAGATGTTTGGTCAAGACTCTCTAGATACTCTATAGTTCTATTCTTTTTTGATCTTATTTTGCAAGATATATAACAAACCATTACATTTGGAGATCTTCCTTTAGATTCACGAAACATACCTATTAACTCTTCACTTTTTATGTTGTAAAGTTCTTATGGTATCTCCTTCTTAAGTGTCTCTGTAATAGAAAGTGAGAAATATCACTCATTGACGGTTCAAAATATCTTCCACCGCAATAAGACTAGCCAAAATCATGTTGATAACCTGCTCATCAATGGAGCATAAATTTTTGACAGGTTCTAAAACATTTGATTTAAAGGGATTTCCGAAATAATCCTTTTTATCGTTTATTGGTGCACCTGGATTAGATTTGCAATTTTTAATTGTTTGCAAAACATTTTTAACTACTTAAATACCTGTAATATGATCAAAACTTGCTTTTTCAGCTGATGCATAAAATGTTTTCATCCAGGGTCCCGTGCAGAGTTTTTCCAAATATTGCTAGCACACACATTTGTTTTATGGTAGTTGTCTGAAAATGCTGAATTGGCAGACTGTAAAGTGTCCACACTTTACACTACAATGCTTTTAATTTCTGACCATTGGAACATTGTTCCAATGGTCAGAAATTGCTTAAAAGCATTGTATTGTTTCATAAAGATGAAACAAGTATGAAAGGAACCTGGAAGACGATTCACAATATCTCAGAATATACATCATGGCAAATTGTTATTGTCTAAAAAATTTACAAATCCTTCCGGATCACCTTTGCCATCTTTAAATCTCATTTTGTTTATTGCCAAAACAATTTTAACTGCCATACAATCATGTCCAAATAATAGGCAACTTTCCTTTCTAAAGACTGTAATGCTGAACGACATGAAATAGCTATTGTATCAAGCAGGTGCAAAGGGCAGTTCAGCTCATTTAAATTCTTACCCCAGGTTGCACAAATTTTGGTAATGGTAAGATGATTTGCTGCAACTCTGTCTGTCATTGTGTTTGATATATTTGAAATAATAGATTTACGACATTCGTCAAAGGAAAATGAGAAATAATCTGAATAAACTAAAGCCATATGATCCACTGCATTACATATGTGATTTTGGTAATCATCAGATGTACCTCCAGGTAATTGGTCCAGTGCAATAATTTGACATTTATTCTTTGAAGTCAAGTGGATGCTATTGATATGGACACCCTCTTGCGCTGTGCATTAGACACAGAAGGTCTTAAGATATTGAATTATTGAAAGCCCATTCTGCTGCTTGCAATTCAGATATACTGCCTAGTTACAGAGCCATTTGCTCAACTGTAATACGCTGAGGAATATGTAAAAATTTAACACCTAAATATTGTGCAATTTTCTGCAATAAGAATGGAACGTTACATGTTGGGACATTAGACAACAGCATGCTGTAAATTATCCTTCTTATTTGTAATGCACTGAAAGTGCAATATTGTCCTCCTCCATCTGGATCATATCATTTCCTAATCTAGATAATACCATTTTGTTTTTTCTTTATGACATTATTATGTTTGAGATTCATTTGTCTTCACTTTTCTTTTTCTTTAACTTTTTTTGCCTTTCTTGTAATTATAAGATTGCGAATACGTCTACTGTAATAATATGTTTGTAAGTTTTGATTCAAGTCTCTAACTTCTGCTCTTAAAGATTTTATAATATCTTCTTTTCTTTTAACAATTTGTCTTAAAACTTTTAATTGATATGGCGTGCTCTTTATTTTACCTTTTCATGAATCTATCTTAATTTGGTATTCTTTAGAAGAGCTAGCTAACTTTGAAGACAAATGAGACAACCAATTAACTCCTAAGAAATAGAAAAAAATTTTGATTTCTTTGGATAATTTTGTGCTGGAACTGTGCCTACATTGTAAATTTACAACCTGACCTTGTGAATATAAAGATTCACTATTTATTAAAGATAACATAGTAATGTTTTCCAATGACAACACAACTGAAGAAGTTGATACAAGGTTTATGCTACTAGAGTTAGCTTGCAATTAATTGGTCAATAGTTGTTTTTGGAATGCGTAGGTCTCATTGCAAAATGAAATAAAATGTTTAGAGTCTCTTTTAAAGTTGCAAACCCATTTCTTTGCTTTATTAGCATAGATCTGAATATCATTTTTGCTAATGCTGAAGCCTAAATACTCTTTGACTTGTTTGACAGTTTCAATAAATAACTCACTGTTTAAACACTGATTTTTTGTTTCACAAGGTAATTTGAAAACAAAAATCTTTTAAACTTGCCATAAAATATACGAAAATTTCTTTTTGGGCCCATATTAACTTTAAAAGTATACCAACTTAATCAATTGGGTAAATACTTTGCAATAGGAGAGCTACTATAAAAAGAAAATAGATAAAAGAAAAAGCAAGTGCAAACCATAGCATAAATACCTTCTAGAACCAACGCTAAGTACAATGCTAATGTTTTCAATTTCAGTAAAAGCAATTTTAACCTTAATAACTGCAAATTAAAAAACAAAATAAACAAAAATTGGTTAAAGAAGTATTTAAAATTGCAAATTATTTGTTTTAATTGAAAAATTATAAACTAATAGCAAATTAAAAAAGAAATGAAAATACATAATGAAAAAAATTTTTTTAAATACAATTATGAAAAAATGAACCAAATAAACTTTTCAAGTTTAAATCAAAGTAATTATGAATATTACAAACTCAATTATGAATATAAGAATTTTATCTTCAAATAAATTATTTATTATTATTCAGTTATGATAACTCAATGATGATAGAATAATTTAATTGAAGATAGAAGTTTTAAGAATTTTATACACAGTTAAACTGTAATTAGAAATAGAGTTTTATAATTGAACTATCGATACTTAACAAAAAAACTTATAAAAATTGGAACTAGTTAAATCATTTATTTGAATCATATTTAATATGATTCAAATAAAGTACTAAACAAAAAGTAGAGTGGTAATATCGTTTATTAAAATGATTTAAATAATTGATTTAGGAGAACTGAGTACCATAAGAGGATTATTAAGGAGAACTTTTGATTACCACAAACATTTTGATTTTTTAATTTTTATTTATTAATTTTTTTTAGTTAAATCTGAATCGATTATTAAAATTTTAAAAGCAGATTGAAGTTCCTCATCATCCACTTCCCTCCCCATGTCTCAAAATAAAAGCGGAAAAACAAAATTTAAGTACCAAAAGTGCTGCACAAAATAGAGTATGTGCTGCATAAATAAATCAACGAAATTTGGCAGGTGCAAAGAAATTGTGTAAACTTAACATCGAGAATAGTATTGCAAAAAAAAACAAGCATATCTTCAACATTTACTGAATGCCCAAAGTACAACTAAGTTTTTAAAAATCTATTTTAAAAATCTATTTTAAAAAGTTTTTATAAAGTACAACTAAGTTTTACAAAGTACAACTTAAGTTTTTAAAAATCTATTTAAAAAAGTTTTTATGGTAATCAAAAGGTACAGATTATTAAAGTTTAATTACTCTAGTTTTTTTAAAATATCTATACTAATATATAACTCAAAATGAAAAACCTAGAAATACATTTCTAGAAGCCGAAAAGCAAACTTCAAAAAGCGTGGCACAGAATTTTAGCATAAATATTGGTTCCGTAAAACGCCTAAACACGTAAAACGCGTAATTCGTGGGCATCAAACTAAATATTTAAAAAAAAAACATAATATGAAATTACATATTTACATATATACAATGTTATATTTTATATTACATATTCACATAGTATGTATATATGTATTATGTAATGTCTGTAAGTATGTAATTGTATTTTTGTTTTTAAAATTATTATGTAGCTAGTAATTATAAAAAATAATTAATTTTGGATATAAATTATATAATATTCAAACCATTCAATATTTACAAGCATTATATAATATAAAATTACATACTTACAAACATTACATACATAGTAAACTCTTATAATAAACACTGTAAAGTAAAAATTGATTATATTTAGTAATTATACACGGTAAAGTAAATAATAATTATAGTTATTATTAGGACAATAGTTTAATTTATTGTGTATAAACTATAATATAGTTTATAATATGGTTTATATACATACAATATAATCTACACATATATACATTGTGTATATATACACATAGTTTAATATAAACTATAACATAGTTTATGAAATTATCTATATACACAATAAATTAAACTATTATTAGGACACTTTACCCAATGATATATATTAACATATATATTAATACATGTAATATATATCATTGATATATATATTATATATGTTAATATATAGATATATATTAATATATGATAATAATTATCATTAACTTCGCCCTACTGATTTATATTGCGTTTATATACGCAAGATAACTTTAGTGTTCGTTATGAATTAACGTTATAAAAACGTGTTAATAACGTTACGTGTCACTGTAACGTAAATACGACCAATTCTTGACATCGCGATTGCGTTGTGATTACGTCTTTTGTTTCGTGGATAGTTTTCTAGTATGCCAATAACTTATTAAATAAGTTAAGTTAATTTAATAACTAGTTACTGTCATACTTCAAAACTATATGATGTATACCATGCTGTTTTAACTTATGGTTGTATCTATACTATCTATACTATACAAAAATATATACAATAATATTGTTGAAGATATACTTTAACTTGCATAACTAGCATAAAGAGAGTCTCTCTTTCTCACTATCTCTGTCAGAGAGAAATTATATGTGCTAATATAGATACAATGTTCCCTAAAATATGAAATTATTTCATTAGCTTTTGGAATTTTTATTTTTTCTTTTTTTTTATTTATAAATGAGAACAAGGCTATTTCAAAATACAATAATGCTAAAATTATCTCTGAGTAATCAGACTATTGAAGTAAAAAAAGTATTATAACCTAAATATTAAACTTACTTTGAATAATGGTTCTATGTTTTTTGATGGTTTAAATTATCCAAAGGTATTAACAATATTAAGATTATTTTGAATAATAATGCTCTGTTTTTAATTATTTCAATTATTAGGAGATATTATTAATATTAATGGATAGTTTCAGTGGCGGATCCAGCATTTTTTGGTCTTTGAGATAGCTAACTTCCAGACATAACAAGTTTAAACATTTATATGTTTATACATATGTCAAATAAGGATGCTTTGCAAAAAATTGCGATGATTAGAGGCTGGGAACAAAAAAGCCCCCACTTTTTGTGCCCCCCCCTGCCCCAAATGTGAGAGCAACAAGTTGTTAAAATATTTTTTGTACTGTTTTTAACTAGACTAATATTCATCGATAAATTTTAAATTTCATAGTAAAATATTTTAGCTTTCAAAAATTATGACCATATAAGTTTAAACCCCCCTCAATTTGAGGGGGTTATAAATTTTATATGGTCATTATTTTTAAACGCTGAAATATAATACTATGAAACTTAAAATTTATGGATGAATATAAGTCTAGTTGAGAACAGTACGAAAAATACTTCATCAACTTGGTGCTCTCACGTTTGAGGCAGGGGGGACAAAATTTGGGGCTTTTTTGTTGCCCAGCCTCCAATCATAGCAATTTTTTGCAAAGCATCCTTATTTGATATAAGTATAAACATATAAATGTTTGGAGTTTGCTCCATGTTGGAAGTTAGCTCAAAGACCAAAAAAAGCTGGATCGGCTCTGAGTTTAAATTATTAAAAAAAGAGCATTCTTTTTAAAGCCTAATTTCTTGGTAAATAATATTGTTATTTGCAAATAATAAAAATATTCTGTAATAGTTTAAATTGCTTTGGTTCATCTTGATCCGCCAGTTAGTCCACGGAATGGAGTGATAGCGTTTTTCATAATTCACTAGTATTATTATCTGTTGCTGTTGAAAATAGTACTACAATTCTTGAAATGACAGCATATTGTTCACACTTGTTTCAGCTATTAGATTGTACGAGTATTAGTATATTAAAAACCTACTACAACACTTCTTGTTGTGGTTTAATCAATACTTGCTCTGTCAATGATTGAAACCTTTTTATATTGCACGTACCTGATTCACAAGTAACTTTACTCCATCCATCAGATATCAAGTAGTTTGTTTTATTCGTGCAAAAATGGTAAAAAAACTTACAAAAAACAAGTGGATTTTAATTTAAACTCAACTTTTATTAACTAATACAATTAAAACTGTACACATCGAAGTTACGAATGTAGATTTATATCGGCAACATTAATACAATATTGTATTAGTGGGTAGTGCGGTAGTGGTGTAGTGGTAAAGCGCTCGCTTAATAAGGGAGTGGTTCCGAGTTCGATCCTCACCATGTCCCTGGTATTACCGCGCTCAACTTGTTTCTCTGCGCAGCGGCCTTTCAACTTTTCCATAATGTATTATGAAAAATACTAAAATGTATTTTTCATAATATGTTATGGAAAAGTTATAGAACTTTTGGTTTTAAAATGTTTTGTTTTTAAAATGTTTTAAAATCTGACGATAGAAATTTTGTTTATAAATAGTTTCAAATAAACTAGAGTGCAATCAAAAGTATTTCTTGAATTTATTGAAGCAGTTTCTTTATTTAATGAAACTGTCATTCCCTATTGCAAATAAAAGTGTTTTTGATTTAAGTCAATTATGTGATAAAACAAGACCACTAAAAAGAAAATGTAAGAATTATCATGATGTTTTCTTATACCCTAGGGTATGACAAGTAAGAATGTTAAAACAAAACACTTTAGATTAGCACTTCCATTATTTTATAAATGTGAAATTTTATGCTAAACTAAATTATTTTGTTTTAACTTCCTGAAGCGATGCAAGACAAGTTGCATAACCTGAGCAGGGGTGAACCCAGACATTTTTTGGTACTATAGGACCGGTGTGGGCACCAAAAAAATGCCTAGAAATATTAATTTTATGTTGTTTTTCTTTTTCTTTTTTAGATAATAAATAGAAAAAAAAAGTTCTTTCAAATGCTAGTTTTCTGTTTATTTTAGCTAGTTTATTTAGCCAGTAATATTTACAACTAAGGTTTGGCAGGGTTTGTGTTAGGGTTAAATAAAACCAATGGACATTCACTGGTGGCATCATACATGAAGCCGAATAATTATCTTAAATAAGCCCAGGATAATATAACTTATATTACCCATTTGGATTTGGGTAAACATGCCCCAATTATTTCTTAATGAGTGCTTGTAATGCTTATATTTAAAATAATAGATGTGCAGCGTTTTGTTAATAATTAATACCTCATTTGAAAGAACCAACCAACTTTACTGGTCCATTTTTATTCCAATTTTCAATTATTGATTATTTTGATTATTTTGCTAATAGATACTCAAAATAGATTGAAAGAATATTTTTGCTATATTTGCTATTACTTTTAAAAGTAATTGCACGTATATGCTATATGCTCGTATATGCACGAATATATGCTATATGGTGCAAAAAAAAAAAAAAATGTATGCAAAAAAAAAAAGAGAAAAAAAACTGACTGTAGCATTTGCTACACTTGCTACAGCCTGGATCCTGATATATGTATGTATATATGCTTTATTATTATTATTTTTCAGCTGTCAATTATGTCCTCGAAAATAAAACTGGTCAAAGCCAATACAACGCAAATCTCTAGTCTATATGAACTTGAAGAATTCTCAAGCACAGGACCCGGTAAAACAGAGCAATTAGAATATATAATATTCGCAGAATTTCTAATTGTAAAAGCACGCATTGCAATTCTAGAAAACAAAGTCTTGACTTTAGAAGCAGAAAACGAAATCTCACAAAAATCTCTTTGCAAACTAAAAAAAACCTCAACCGGTATCATTTTCATTACATCAACCCCAAATCCAATGAAATTAAAATGATTGGAATCTATTTCTAAATAAAGTAGCAATAGAGGTCTCAGACAAATATGACGAAAATATACAGCCAGCCGAGATTTTCTTCAGAGCTGCTGGTATCGACACTTCAATTATTATGTCAGAGGTTTTAATCTTATAAAACCCAACACAGAACTCAGAAAAATCAAACTCATTCAGGTCATAGTTAAAGACTCTGAATCGCATGCCTCGATCTCATCGAAAGCCAGGCATCACAGTCTCATCCCAGTAAACACAGATTGGTTCAGAATTGGTCAATACTTAGTCGAAATCGGTCGAAAAATGGATAAAACGTTTAGCGACTTATTATTGACTAAAAATTTACGCATGAGTTAATATGCATATTTCAAACTTTTTTATATTTACATTTACCAAACTTCGATCTAACGTTTAGAATATCGACTTACATAAGTCAATATTGTAAACCTTTAATCGACAATAACTAAACGTAAACATTTATAGATTTAAAATCTACGTTTTAAATCTTTAAATATATACGTTTATTAAACGTCGATCAAACGTTTACAATATTGAATAATATAAGTCGTTATTTTAAAAATGTTTGATTGACGTTTAATAAACGTTTATTATATTATAATATAGCAATAAAGCCATCGGTCAGAAGACTCACATCAGCAACAGCTTAAGTCACGCGGTTTTAATAGGCATAATAAAAACAAAATAAAAACTAATTAAAAATTATTTTTTATTGGCCAAATAATTAAATTAGACTTAAAGACGTTTTCAAGATTCACTTCCTTACAACAACTGAAAGCAAAACGACTAATAAATAAATAATAAACAAGTTTCAGGTGCGTCATTTTAATTCATGGAAGTTAAAAAGCTCTTATCGAAACAATCTACCTTCCTAAATGCCAACAAATCAATGGACACCGATGTTTTAAAAACTATTATTGGAGACATTGACGCGGTTAATGTTATGAAAGTCCTGCTGCAACAACATTTTTTGTAAGTTTTATAAACAGTTTAAATTCATTTTGTAAACGCTAGTATGATTGTGTAACAGTACACTCTTAAAAAAGTTCCGGTAAAATTTGTATAAACTGTTCAAGCTATTTTTACGCCTAAAACTTCAGGCGAAACAACTGAAAGTTCGTTCGTTGCGTTCTGATGATACCTTTTGCCTGAACAGTTCAGGATTAGTTTAGGTCAACAGTTACTGCTGATATAAATTAATCCTGAACTTTAGACAAAACGCACGAACCTGCAAAAAACCTGATCTTTTAATCTTAATTTTCCGCTTTTTAAAAGAATGTGCTCGATAATGGGTGTATACGAATACTGCACCGGACCACACCGGACTACACCGGACCACTTCAGAGTATTAAAAACAATCTTAGTAGAGCGAAATATGCATAAGTTACATTCGTAATATATAAATGCAATAAAAATTTATACCTGAAAAAAAAAAAAAAAATTGTAAAATTTAAGTTTTTATAACAATTTTAATTGTGCACCTACAAGTAAAAATATTTTTTTTAGTGAAAATCATTCACCATTTATATAGCTCATGCGCGCGTGCGCGTCCCTGACACATCAACCGATGAGTTATCTAGAAACTGGAAAGGCAGCGTTCTCACCTCTGCGGGGAAGACCTGCACCGGTGGGACGACTATAATATTGCAACGCATGCTAAAACCGTACGAAAAATTCAACGGCGAAAATTGAATTTTTAATTACGTATTAACAAAATTAAACAAACAAAAAATTCTTTTGGTAAACGTATACGTTCCCTCGGGACATGAGTTTTCTTAACGCGGAAATGAATTATTTGAATTAATCGAAAACAAAATTAAACATATAAATTTAGAAAGCGTTGTAGTCGTCTTGGCGGGAGATTTTAATATGTTTTTAAACGAAATTGATAGGCACCCACAAATTTACAGGAGAAAATGCTCCTCGACGGAGAAACTTAAAAAAGTAATAAACTCGAAGTAGAGGACACGTGGCGTCTTTTTAATCCAAATAAACAAGAATTCACTTATAAAGCCACAATATTTCTTAATCTCGACTCGATAGAATCTATTTAAGTAAAAAAACGAGACAAAATGTGGAGATAAAGCACAAGTCGATGGCGCATTCTGACCACTGTAACGCGTGCGTTGCCTCCATTACCCTTGGCAAAAGGGAAATTGGTAAAAGTCTGTGGATTTTTAATAATAAACACTTAGAAAATAAAAACTATTTAGATCAAATTGAAATAATTATTACCAATAAAAAATCCCAAAACGTAGAATCTAAAAAAGAAACGTGGGAAAATCTTAAAAGTAAATTAAAAGAACACGCAAAAAAATTTTGTAAACAACAGGCAAAAAATAACAGGATTGAAGAATAAAAATTAAAAAAAAAAATTAAAAACGCAGTTAAAAAACGCACCTGAACCCGCGCATGCAGATTTTGAGCGCTGAAATCAAAAACAAACTTAAAATTTTTGAAACAAATAGGGCGTATGGCGCGTCGATAAGAGGAAAAATTAAATGGCGACTTGAAGGCGAAAAATGCATTCGCTTGTTATTTCAATTAGAAAAGCTAAAACCAGCAAAACAAGTAACAACAAAAATAAAGGATAAGAGCAATAACATTAAATCAGAAAAGGATGAAATCCAAAAAGAGCTTGAAAATAATCACAAAGAACTTTACGCAAGCGAAAAGTGCGACGAAAAAAGTCAAAACTTTCTTTTTTCCAAAACATCCCCTATTCAAAAAGTACCCAAAACTTTAAGTAAAGAACTAGAAATGCCAATAACAATTATAGAAATTAAAAGCGCGCTGAAAACAATGCAAAATAACAAATCACCCGAAAGCAACGGCCTCATCATCGAATTCTACAAGCAAAATATTTATTTGTTTGAGGAACTGCTGGCCGCAGCTATAAACGAAACTTTTAGCAGCGTTGAAATGTGCGAAAGCCAAAATAAGGCAATAATCATATGTTTGTTTAAAAAAGGAGATAAGACATATATCAACAATTGGCGTCCTACCTCCTTTTTGAATACAGACTATAAAATCATAACTAAGATAATTGCAATTAGACAAAAAATGTTTTACCTTTGATTATAAACGAAAATCAAACGGCATGCGTCCTGCGTAGAACCATATATTACAATTTATCCTACACCAGAGAAATTATAAGAATACCCAACAAAAACCAACTTGATGCGTCTATTATATGCATTGACCAGGTCAAGGCATTTGAAACAGTTGATAGAAACTATCTATATGACACTATATCTTTTTTTGGTTTTAATACCGTATTTACAAATTTTATTAAAACGATATATTACGACATAAGCGCGCAAATAAAAATAAATTTTCATCTGAAAAAATTGAAATTCACAGAGGAGTAAGGCAGGGTTGTCCTCTTTCGATGATTCTATTTATTATACTTGCCGAAATTTTCTCAGGATACATAAGAGCAAACAAAAACATAAAAGGAATAACAGTAAACCAAAAATAAAATAAAATCCAGCTATACGCTGACGACACAAACTTCTATTTAACAGGAGATGAGTCGATAAAAAAACTCGGTAGGGCCTTAGAACTCAATGAGCGAGCCACAGAAGCCAAATTAAATGTAGCCAAATGCCAAGGCTTGTGGCTAGGAAAAAATAAAACAAAAAATAAAGAAAATTTTCTAAACTGGGAAGAAAATACTCTTAAAAGCTCGGGCATTTATTTTTCCAACAGAGATTGTTTAACCAACACCAAGCAACGGAACGAAAACATTGCCATTATTCAAAAGAAAATTAAATGCTGGCAAATGTTTGACATATCCTTTAAAGGAAAAAGAATAGTAATTAATCAAATACTTTTGAGTAACCTTTGGCACTTAGCTGTTACGTTGCCAATACCTAACGATAGAATTATCAAGTTTATTGGAAATATTGTTGAAAATTTTCTCTCGAGCAACAGCTCTATTAAAACAAACCAAAAAGTTTCTAAGCTTTCTATAAGTCGCGGAGGTTTAAACATAATAAATATGGGCGAAAAACTAAAATCCATCCAGCTGACTTGGGTGGCAAAAATTTTCAATCACACCCTAACAGGCGCATGGAAAGACGCTGAGACGCATATCTTCAATAGTTATAGAAAAACTAATCAAGGAGAAAATATATTTATCACAACCCACTCAAGCAGCGCAATCGATACTGTTATTCCTGTGTTGCAATATTCCTGTGTTACAATATTCCTGTGTTCTTCGAGCAACTAATTAAAAACTGGAATCACTTCTTTAACGGCGAGAGCGACATAAAAAATGTGTTCATTGAGGAAATCCTCAACAAGTCCATTTTTTATAACAATTTTATTAGAGACAAAAACTACCAGACTCTAAAACCTAAAAAAGAAACTACTTTGAACAAAGTATCCAAAATATCTGATACTGCAAAGGTTTATGTACCTAGTTTCTTGGATCACCAATTAACTGGTCTTAAACAAACAACATTAAAAAAAATTAAAACAACATTTAAAAAAACTCCATTCCACGTGTATGGAAAACAAAAATTAAAAAGGAAGGTCAATCTTATGACCATAACAAATCAAATTTCACCCTAAGAAACTTTATACACCCTCTAAAACCGGTTTTGATTACCGACCTTACATCAAAATCAATTTACGATTTTCTTATGAAAAAGATATATAGTTTGGGTGTAACAACCCTGTTTACAAAGTGGAACTCTGATTTTGAAAAGAGCATGACAAGGAATGATCCCTTCTCTTTCAAAACATTTTCAAAAGAAATAACAACAACAAAGCAAACGAAATAAAATATAAAGCAATTCATTTTGCGCTACCCACAAACTCGATCGCTACCCACAAAATCCATCATCAACGCAAAGGTCATGCACCTGATGACCTTTGTCCCCAGTGTATGTCCCCAGTAACTCTATCTCACATGATATACAGCTGCGAAAAAGTACAACCTTTAATTAAATAAACAATATCTTTGCTAAATAAGATTTATTCTAGCAGTAAACCTTTTAAAAAGACTTTTAAATTTGTAATTTATTCAAAATCTCAAAATTTTATATTTGTAATTTATTGCTTGACGAGCTTTTGTATTATATTTATTCTATACGAATGAGAGCTTATCATGAGAGAAGTATGAGCGCGAGAATAAGCCTTCTTAGAGCATATATATCTAAAATTAAAAAAGTACTTCAGATCGAACACAATATTGCTAAAGAAAACACCCAATTAAACTCTTATTTAAATGAAACTAAAGAAATAAGAGATATAAACAAAAACAAAAAACTAAAAAATAAATTAAACCAATTTTTGAATTAAATCAAAAAAACCTTACACTTTTTGAAAGACCCAAACTTTTTATTTTTTTATTTTAAATTTTCGTCTTTTCTTTTTACTTTTTTCTTACAACGGTGCATAGGAACATACTCTAAGACCTCGCAACACATCCCCAGAGATTTTATTTTTGATTATCATTAGAAAACATTTCCTCATTCAAAAAATGTAAACGACAACTTTTTTTAGTGGGGAGAAAACACACATTTTAGGGCAGTGCCCAGGAATTTTGTTGTTCAAGATAGGTAGCTAATAAGCATGGGGCATACTCAAATTTTTAGTATGTTGATACTGGTAGCAAATGAGGATGACTTGCAAAAAATTAAGGTAATTGAAGTTAAACCAACCCCGCCCCAATCCCTAACTGCCCCCTTCCTAGAACTACGTCTCCTTTAATCGTAAATTTTTTTTTTGTTCTATCATAAAGTAGATCAAAATTCATCGACCGATTTCAAATTTCATCAAAAAATCTCTTTTCGTTTAAGATTTATAACAATGCAAAGCCTAAAATTACCCCCTGAATTAACCTTAAATGGTCTCAACTTTTAAACGAAAAATTTTTTTTTGATGTAATTTGAAATCTGTCGATGAACTTTGATCTAGTTTAATATAAAACAAGCAAAAAGTTGAAAAGTGTTTTTTGGAACCATAGCCTGGGGAAGGCTATAAGGGGTCGAGAAGGGTTTGCTACAATTATTTATTACAGTAAAAAAAAAACTCTGATTTTTATGGTTACATTATGATTGATATTTTACATTTCAAAGTCATACTAAACGTTTGTTCATAGGAGATTTAACACTTTACTTTTTACAAACTACATTCCTGCAAATAGAAAGCTACTTTAAAAGTGCTTGTAGTTGTAAGCAACAACCGCGTTTTTCAGCGCCTCTATATAGTTTGGATTGTGCTCTTCAACTTTTCTCATTCGCCAAAACTGATTGAAATCCTGATGAATGGATTCAAGAGCTTGTTCAGTTCAGTAACCTAAGCCTATAGAACAGTAGAAGTACAAAAGAAATGCAAGTTTATTTAATAAATATTCGTCGTAAATTATGCAAATTTTACGATTCAACTGTTGAAATAGAGTATTTAATTACTAAGATTATAAATTACTTTTAATCAAATTTAAAAGTTATTTATCATACCAAAGACTCCACCTTTCATGTTGATAAATTCAATAACATGTTGCTCAATTATGTGTACCTTCAAAGAAATTGTAGCCCTTAGATTTCTATAGCTCGTAGAGAACTCCTCTAGATCTTTAACATACGTGGAGCTTAATGATTTTCCAAAACAACCATGGACTATTTTTTCAAAATCTCTAAGTACCTTAATATATTTGGCAGCGGAAACTCCAAGACTAAACTCTTGAAAAAACAGTTCAAAGCTGTCAATGTTTTTAAGCAAATTATGACAAGCATTGCCTTCCAAACGATGCTGCCCTTGGTAGGACACTCTGCAGATGTTTATTTTAGACAGATATTGATTAACAAACTGTAACCCACACTCCTTGTTTACAAATAAATTTTTTGCTCTTTTAAAATTTTGTCTACAACACCTAGCAGTATATGTAGTCCAGGAATATTTATAAGTTCTAGTATTTTTTTGTTTTTGTTGCCTGTTAATAAAGGGGAGTTAACAACATTAGTGTACTTTTTAGCTTTTTTTAAATTTGCACCATCAGCCATCCATTGGTCGTACAATGTACACAAAGACTCTAGAGTATAATGATCAGCTTTTTGAAAGTCAGGAAATGACGTCATGCAATACGGACAAGGGTGTTTTGATGTTGCAGTTTGTTTTCCAACCATTTGAATCAAAATCTTTAGATCTTCAGATACTGTGTAATCTAAGGATGAAATGTTTAGCTTATCCAATATTAACCGCAAGTTATGGTATTTTTCGTTCAATGAAGGCAAAATGGCCAATATAATAGTTTTGTGGACGCTTGAATCTTTAAAATCTTTGCACGCATATCCGTCACTCTTGCTCAGTTTCTCTGGAATTTTATTATTTTTTAACTCTGGTTTTAGGGTTATTGACAGTGTAACTTTTAGGAATTCCTGCCCTCCATCCACACCTAATTTGATATCAACATCATTTGTTTCTTGACTTCTGTGATGAAGTACCATTGCTACGAGTTCTTCAATGTCATTGCAATACACAATAGGAGTATCTTTTTCTACCAACTATACATTCATAAAAAATCAAAATGAATAATAAAATTGCAATCTAGCTATAAAATAATTTTTTTGGAGTTTACTTACCTCTTCGCTTTCTTTTAATTTTAATAGCAATGGGAGTTTATCACAATTGAATAAATTTCCAATTATTTCGTTGTTCTCAATCAGTTTAATATTGAAACTGGATTCCACACTTTTTCGTCCTGCCTCACTTCTCAGAAATCGTGCAACTTCAATCATGTTGCGATTACTTATAAATCATAATAAAGTTATTACAAAAATTGGCTTTAAACTCATAACAAATTTATTCTTAAAAGTATTTTTAAGCAACAAAAATTTACCTGGAATGTAGTTTTAATTGAAGTTTGTTCAATTTATCTAAAGAAAAGAAAGGTTTCTAAACCTCAGTCTTTCCGAAAGAGACAGTGAGTTGCTTAGACCGAAGGTTTTCAAAACTAAGGTGTTCTCTGAGTCATTTGTGCTGAAATCTTTGATAGAGCTGGACAGAACTTTTCCTTGCGTTGTTGGGGATGTTGATTTTACAATGGCAAATTCTTTTGTCTTTCTAATTTTGTACAGGGATGTGGAATTCCCTGTCCCACTTGGGCATAACAATGTTGACAAACTAGTCTTTCTGCAGGTTTATTTGAAACATCTTCAGCGCCTTGATAAACAAGCTTTACCAAAACACAATCAACCATTGGGGCCAATATTTTTTCCATTTTTGATTTGCGCCCATTTTCACAAATAAAACATTCACATTTTTTCCCTCTAATAACTCTGGTATTCAGGTCTAAATTTTATAGCACTTGTATGACAACTATAATAACTAAAATAGCGAAACTAAATTTTAAATGAAGTATATTAAACATCAATATAGTTATAATTACCTTCATAACACGGCCGCATAATGAAGTAAGGATCAGTCCCTGCAAGCTTTTTTCTACATTTTGAGCAAAGCATGGTAGAAAGGTCAGGATTATCCGCTGAATCATCTTTCCAGAATATAGTTTTGATAAGGTTTGAGTAGTCATTTTTCTTTTTATTTAGATTTAAATAAGTTGTTTCAGGGTTATTTATTGGTCTTAAATCCGTGCCTTTCCTGAAGCAGCAAATGCAAAATTTTTTTACAAAATCACTATGTTCTTTTGCATGTTTAGGCATTTTAAATAAATGCTTCAAATAAAAACTTCTGATATGGATTGATAATATTGGCATGATATATCGGTTATATCAATCATATGTCAATTTAATGCCTATAAACACATGTCAATATAATGGCTAAAAACATGCTTTCAGTTCGTATATCAACGCGTGCAAAGAGTTATTATGCAACTGTTAACAATTAGCAACTGCTAACCTTTACTAATTGTTAATAATTAAAGGTTGCTTTGCTTTGTTTTTATTTCAATAAAAATGTAAATAGAAAGTAATAAAAATTACTTATCCGTCTGTAAATTTTAATGTTAAACAAAAATTTTTAAAAACTTTAAAAAATAAAATTGATAAATCTATAACAAATATTTCTGAAAATCTAAATATGGGGCATGGGCATGATTTTGTGGTGTTCGAGAAGATTCCCCAAATTCCCCCTAGGGTATGGTTCCAAAAAACACTTTCCAACTTTTTGCTTGTTTTATATTAAACTAGATCAAAGTTCATCGACAGATTTCAAATTACATCAAAAAAAAAATTTTTATTTAAAAGTTGAGACCATTTAAGGTTATTTCAGGGGGTAATTTTAGGCTTTGCATTGTTATAAATCTTAAACGAAAAGAGATTTTTTGATGAAATTTGAAATCGGTCGATGAATTTTGATCTACTTTATGATAGAACAAAAAAAAAATTTACGATTAAAGGAGACGTAGTTCTAGGAAGGGGGCAGTTAGGGATCGGGGCGGGGTTGGTTTAGCTTCAATTATCTTAATTTTTTGCAAGTCATCCTCATTTGCTACCAGTATCAACATACTAAAAATTTGAGTATGCCCCATGCTTATTAGCTACCTATCTTGAACAACAAAATTCCTGGGCACTGCCCTAAAATGTGTGTTTTCTCCCCACTAAAAAAAGTTGTCGTTTACATTTTTTGAATGAGGAAATGTTTTCTAATGATAATCAAAAATAAAATCTCTGGGGATGTGTTGCAAGGTCTTAGAGTATGTTCCTATGCACCGTGTTACTTTTCTAAACTCGCTTATTCTTGATGCGCTCCGTTTCTCGACTTTAAAAGCACAGAAAAAACGTCGTAAATATTTCTATGTAATTCTTGTCAAGTAGTCCACAAGGCAATTAGCTGGTGGACTACTGAAATGCAAACACAATACCATCAATGTTTTTGGTTTTTTGAAAAAAGAGTTAATTTTCTTAAATATCTGTTTGGATTTAAGCAGAGTGGTAGGCTTTTTTACGAGAGTTATAAGTTATCCTTTTGAACTGCCTTCCCTAACCAAAAACCCTTTGCATTTGCATGTACACTCCAATGCGCCTGCCCCCTATGTTAGTCAGTCGATGTATGCACACTCTACTGCACCTTTCCCTATTTTAGTAAGTCAAAGCATGAATACTCCACAGCGCCATTTTTAATTAAAGTTTTTTTTTTTAATTATATAATTCCTTATTGCATATATGTCATAAATAAAACCTACTTATGTTTCGCTCTACTAAAATTGTTTTTTTATGTTCCGGTGTTAGTCCGGTGTGGTCCGGTATAGTATTCGTATACACCGGTCGATAATGTTAAAAAATTTGAACACTCAAGAGTTAATTAATCATTTGATTTCAAAAGGAATTTCTGTGGAAACAACAGCTAAATTGTCGAGTAAGTATATACTACATAAATTTAACTAATTAAAATAACTTTGAAAATGTTATCTTTCGTAAACTTAATATTTAAAGGTGAAAATATTGACGGAGATGCATATTTGCAAATGAACTCTGTTTTATTTCATTGTATTGGAATTAAAATGGGTGAAGCAATAAAGCTTCAGTCTCTCATTGCAGCACAAAAATTAATATTATTATTTACTTTTTTTTAAGGATTTCAATGTGTTGTTACCTTTGCCCCAAAGATTTTTCAAATGTTACTTGCTACATAAATCACTTGAAAAATGTTCATTACCGTTACAAAATTTAGAAAAAAAATTCAACCCGCTTTTCCCGAAAAAATCCTTAGCAGGGATGAAAGTACACACATTCCTAATTCCAAAAATGTAAAAACCAAAATCAACAAATTACGCCCGAGAAAAAAAATTGCGATTGAAATTTACTCTATTAGCACAACTTACTGAAATGACAGTGAACAATATTTTTGCATTTTTTCAGTATTATTAAAACTAAAAGATGACTTTCAAATTAATTACAGCACCTAATTAAATTGCAAAGCATTGTATCAAATTGATTGTCACAAAATAGGCAATAGTTTTACAGTATATTAGGAAAGCCAGTTTGAATGTTTTTCTGTTGAAAATTATGTAAAAGAATTCACTTATTATATCTATCTAAAACCATAAGCATATTTGACTCAAATACTAACAGCACAACCATATAATGTGCTCAAACTAAAATCCTAGGAAAGTGCTACTTTAAATTAGAGTGCTTAAAAACTTAATTTGGTGAATTTTAAAAAGACTTACATTTTTAAAAATGGCAAATTCTGCAAGACCACATGAAGACAACAGGAAAGTTGTCTGCTTCTTTTGCTTTCAAAAGTGTGATAGTCAAGTGACAACATTCATCATTGAAAAACTTCATTCTCTACTTAATAAACCAATTGATTTTTTTGATACTTAAGTCCCAAAGTGAATATGTGAGAATTGCAGAGTGAAACTGAGGAAAAAGGATTCTGGCCAGCCTGTCCTCTTGCCACCTATCTTCAACTACAAGAGTATTCAAGTCAGACCAGAGACATGAGAACAAAACTATAACTGTCTTATTTGCAAAGTTGGAAAGCTAAAATTGAATGAAAAACATCTACTCAGTACTGATCCGATGCCATCATCAGCAGCAAAAACTCACAGAAGATGCTCAGAGTATCTTGCTCTTGTTGGTGGAGGCCTTACCTATGAGTGCAATCAGGCAACATTTAGAAAAAATATGCAAACCCTTGTGATAAAAGACCAAACATTGGCAGAACAGATTACATCTTAAGTGATTTCTTCAAAAGATACATCTCCACATGGAACAATCAGAGTTGCATAACAAAATGGAAGAACTCTCCCAATCACAAAAGGTAAATTGTTAATATCATTTTAATTTTATAAGATATAAAATTTACTATAAAAATAATAGAACCCCACATCATATAAAATTTAATGTCAAATCGGTTTAGTGAAATTTTGATATTATTAAGCTTTGTTACACTATTCAACTAATTGTTCTGTATTTTAGGATCTTCCAGTGCCAAACTTTTTGACAATGACAGTGAAAGACCTTGTCACTGCTCAGGTGAATACTAATTTGTCAAACTCTAATGTTAAAAAAACTTGCATCAACAATCAATCAAGTCAGCAGAACAAAAGTTATTGAAATCAATATTCATGCAAAGTTTGATGCCTTTGGAAGACATATATCAGATCATTTCACACAAACTGACATTGATGTGTCAACTGAAAAAGTTTCAAACACAAAAAAGTCAAAAACTATTGTTCATTGCAATGACCTAAAAAAGCTTTTGAATGAAGTTCAACAGTCTCAATAATCATGCTCTGATAACATTGTCAAGCTTGGAATAGATGGTGGATTCCTGAAAGTCAGTCTGAGAATAATTGACACAAGTGGTATCAGTCACTCTCCCCCAAGCAAGCGATTGCTCACTGCACCACATGCTAAAGATTGTGGAGTTAAACGACAGCTTTTGGTTGCAGTTACAGAAGACATGTCAGAAACATTAAAATATTAGACAATTGCTTTCATTGATTCAAGCCAACTCTACAAACTTCTTCATTTCTTGTGACTTAAAGGTTGCAAACATTGTCTGTGGTTTACAAACACTCCAGCACTCACCCCTGCACATGGTATGCTGCTGATTGTCAACATCTTTCATTTCCTGGGCAGCCTTGGACTTTTGGCTCTATCAGAAAGAGCTTTAGAGACTTTGATTCTGCAGGATTGGACTTGAAAAAGGCAAAGTTTTACAAGAATGTTATTCATATGTCTTTGACTGATCTTTGACCTGACCAAAAGCTTGTTTTTGATCTCATACCTTCCATAGAGTACACCTGATATTTGGGGTTGTCAATCACTTGTTTAAGGCCTTAACAGACATTTGGTCCAAAGCTGATGATTGGCCAAGACACCTAAACATTCAACCACAACCCCATCATGGATGTCAATTTGCTGGCAATGAATACCACAAGCTTTTGACGAATGTTGATCTCCTTCAAAAACTGACTGTGCATTCCAAGCTATTGGTATCATTGATGCCCTTCGAAAATTTGGAGCAGTTGTGACTGCCTGCTTTGAACAAGAGCTTGATCCACACTATGCAATTAAAATTGATGCATTTCGATCCTCATATCTGGCTTTTCAAATGTTTCAGTGACGCCCAAGGTATATGCAGTCTTCTTTCACATCAAAGAATTCATTGAAATGAAGCACACTGCACTTGGACCTTACAGTGAGCAGTCAACAGAAGCGTTTCACCACTCATTTGCTGAACACTAGAAAAGATACAAAAGAGACGCATTGTGGACTACAATAGCAAACACATGTAAAAAAACCATGTAAGACCAGAATTCATTTACTTCAATATATTTTCAGAATAAGTTATTATTCAAATCAGAAGATTTAGCATTACTTCTTTATTTTTATAGAGTTTTGCATATTAAATGTGCTGTAAAAGTGCAAAATAAAATGTGTGCTGTCATTTCTGTGTCATGTGCTTTTAGAATAAATTTTCAATTGCAATTTTTTTTCTTGAACGTAATTCGTTGATTTTAGTTTTTACACTTTTGGTATCAAGAATATGTGTACTTTCATCCCTCCAAAGGGTTTTTTCAGGAAAAGCGGGTTGAAGTTTTTTCTAAATTTTGTAACGGTGTCATCTTTTATCTGAGCTTTGTCAACTTTGGTGTAAAATCGGTGGTTGTATACAATTGTTTACTACATATAATATGCTAAGAAAACATGTAAATAAAGATCATAGCGGTTTTGTAGTTAATATTGATCGAACATTTAACATAAGTTGTGAAAATGCAGTAACACATAATTCTGAAGGTAAAAGTAAAATTAAAATAGACATAGGATGTGAGAAAAAAGTTAAAGGTGTTGCCCCACCTATTGTTGATGAGCACGGCATATCACAAACAGCATTAAAATTTATTATGACTTTATTGTCTTCAAGTTCTATTTCTTTAAGTACTTCAGAGTTTGTTAAGAACTGTTCACAAAACCTAATTGAAGTTATACTTTGTTATTTACTAGGTAAAACAGTTTCAGTATTGTAAAGTACTGAAACTGTTTTACCTAGTAACATGTAGGTGTGAGAAGCATGTAATAGACAACTTAGCAGAAGTGTTTAACAGATGGAAAACACCTTTTAGTGAAATTGATTCACAACATCGAATATTATCATATTTGAAAAATAAGGGCCTTTATGTTAATTATCATATTTGAAAAATAAAGGCCTTTATGAACCAGTACCACATTCAATGGGTGAACGATGGGATACAAAACGTGACAGAAAGACTAAAAAGCAAATACAAGTCAAAGTAAAAGATTTGTTTTATTACATACCTTTTGAAAGCACAATAAAACTTGTGTTGCTACAGCCAAAGCCATGAGTTTGTTAAAAGTGGAGCAAGTATCTAATTTTGAATATGTTGAAGATTGATTTTATTATAAAATGGTTAAAAGTTAATGGCATATGCTAAATTTAAATTTCCTAAAAAGTTTCCCTTTATTTGTTCAAATATACTTCAATGAAGTAGAGACCACATATCCTCTTGGATCAAAAACAGGCATTCATAAACTTGGTGCTATTTATTTTGTGATAAAGAACTTTCCTCACGCAGAAAACTCATCCTTAAACAATATTCATATGTTAGCATTAACTCATGCATTAGACATAAAGAAATATTCAGCAGAACCAGTGATAAAAGTGATTGTAAATGAATTGCAAAAACTTCATGACAAAGGATTTGATATTTTTATGGAAGGCAAAAAAACTAACTTTAGATGTTTGCTAACCCAAATTGTTGAAGACAATTTAGGTCTGCACTCTATACTAGGTTATATGGAAAATTTCAGTACTGTTTCATTTCCAAGTGACATGTGTATGATATCAAAAGTTGACATCCAGGATGTTTTTAAAGAAGACAAACGCGCTCTAAGAACCGATATTTTATACAACTCTCAAGTTCACCAAATGCAAAGTGGGGAAATTTCTAATAAGAATTGTGGAATTAAACGATTTAGTTGTTTAACTGAATTGGCTTATTATCATTCTGCTTCAAATGATTCTTTATCAAGTGTTATATGGTATAATGCGGTAGTGGTGTAGTGGTAAAGCGCTCGCTTCATAAGCGAGAGGTTCCGAGTTCGATCCCCACCACGTCCCTGGTTTTACTGCGCTTAACTTGCTACTCTGCGCAGTAACCTTGTTCATCAAGGCTCGTGTTTCGGAGTTATAGAGTTGAGAGAGGGTAATAACCACTATTAAGTAGCCTCCTCATCTGTAGTGGTCTTTTCGGCCTTCTCGGAATATAACAAAAAAAAAAAAAAATGTTTTATATGATGTCAAATGTATGTCCATTACAGAACTGAATAGGCGCATCAAATTTATGGATTATGGTATTATCTGCAGCTCAAAACCTAGTACTTTTAAAGAGTCACACATGAAAAGTACTGACTCTTTACTAGTTCAATGCTCTGCTCAGATGCTTACACTGTTTTTGTATTTGACAATTATTTTGTCTGATGCTATTGATAAAGTTGATACACAAAAGTGGAAACTTTACCAAATCTTAAAACAATTGTGTGACATAATTTTATCTCCAAATTTAAATTGTTTTTAGTTTCAGAATTTGAGAGCAAAAATCTTATTATTCCATTTATTGGTGAAGAAATTGGGCCAGAAATACAGATAATGTGAAGCAATTCTTTATGATTTTAATAGTTATGGTGAACCAAGTTTTGCTCACATTGACCAGATTTTTGTTCATAGTGAAGTTGTGTATTTTTTCACAACAAAGTGGGTTGTCCACAAATATTGCAATCTATCTTTATCTTACTGTTGTTTACTAGATAACTAAAAACTATGTATAAGAACATGTGACATAATAGATTACAAACCTCTTAATGCAGTGCGTTGTTTGAAAATAAATTGCCAGTTCATGCACATTATTTTGAATCATCAACTATATCAATATAACTTTTTATACCTACCCCATAAAATATCTGGTGATAATGTAAATATTTATTATACGTAGTTTAACATTTTCTAATAAGTTCTATGGCAAAAGCAATCTGTTTATTATAGATATAGTTACATACCTACATATATACAGCCCTCAGATTAGAAAAATAAGATTAGTCGGAAATAAAATCCAGACCTTAAACTGTTTTAAATAGGCAAAAAAATATTTTTACAAAGGTTTCACCATAAAAGACAGGAACTAGGTTGATAAATAATTGCTGCCTTGGAAGACTTTTGGTTTGGGAGTTATGTCGGCATGCCAACCTTAATTCTTAGGGCTGTATATATATATACATATATATATATATATATATATATATATATATATATATATATATATATATATATATATATATATATATATATATATATATATATATATACATATATATATATATATATATATACATATATATATATATATATTATATATATATGTATATATATATATATATATATATATATATATATATATATATATATATATATATATATATATATATATATATATATATATATATAATATATAAGAGAGAGAGAGAGCTATTTTTAGTAATTTTGAAAGTATAGCAATATGTAAGTTTAAATAACTTGAATTATTTGTTATGTTTTAGGAACAATCCACAGATTATGTGCAGACAGATTATTCACAAACTGATTTCACTATTGCAAATAATCATGTTTCACTTAATCAGACTAGTTATATATCAAATTCCAATCCCTTTTCAGATTCAACATACTCACGTGCTAGTGATGTTTTTCATATTTTGTGTCCACTACTTCGAATAGACAATATCAAATTTGTAATTTTTTTATTTAATTTTTAACTGTTTTTTAAAACTATAAGGACGAATTTTAGTTTCTGAAAATATTTTCAAAAAGTTTTTCTTTTTTAGAATGTTCGTAAATTGCTTGATGAGCATCAGACAGGTAAACTTGTCATTAATGAATATGACACAACTGGAATGTTACTAAAGTACAGATTTGAAATGTCACATATGCTTGTTAACATTATGATCAATAAAGTTGGAAACTTGTAAGTCATTACATGTAAATTTACAGTTTGTTCTGAATATCCTTTTATTTCTGAATATTTTATACATAGTAAGTTTTTTCAAACACTTTTTTGTAATAAGATTATATACAAAAATAAACAGAATAAATAAATGTTAAGTTGGTGAATCATGGTAAGTAACCAGGTTGAAAATCTATCTGTTTAACTTAAATCTAAAACATTTTTTAGATATTATGGTTATTATTATTATTTTATTATGCATTTACTTAAGGTATCCATCAAGAGCAACAAAAATAAATCTTGCTATGTCAATCAATAACGCTTTTCCTAAACTGCACTCTGGCGGACCTCAACGATATGTAAGTTATTTAACTTTGTTATCTAAATGTAATTAGTTTTTTTGCTGTTTAAACTGCATTATCCTTATTGGAATATTTAGGAAAATTACTATTGCGCTTATAAGGAAGTTGAAGTGAATGGCAAAAAAGAGAAACCAACACCTCATGCCTAATAAAACTGTAAGTCATGCTAATATATACAACAAATAATGCTTAACTATTTTTTTTTTTTTAGTTCCTTTTTCAAATGAAGAATGAAACATTATAAGTGAATTGTCATTTGATGACATTCAGTATGATTGAAAACAATTTATTCTTGAAAAAACTAGAGTATCGCAAAGAAACTGGATTATGTCATTAAAACCACCTTTTCATGAGTTTATTCGGAAATTTCGTCCATTTAAAGATTTAGGATTTGATGTAAGTAGTTTTGTTTTTACATTTGTAATGTATATCCTAATGTTTTGGATTGCTGCTATTGGAGTATTACTAGAGTAAAATTGATTTTTTGTTTGAGAAACATTTAAGGACACTTAATTATCATTAAATTAGTTTCAGGGAGAGTTTACAGCAACATTTGAAAATGCTCAAGATTTGCTTATGCAATGGGAGGATATGGCTCCTCATGTTATTACTTGGGCTCGTAGAAAGACGAATCCAATAGCAAAGCAACCACTTTTAGAGCTTGACAGCCAACTAATATCTTCAAATGGTATGCCAAATCGTCTTCTTTAATTACTTTTTTTATATTTTATAACTTTCACTAACTATTTAAAAGTTTTTTTTTTATTCTGAAATATCTTTGAATTTTTAAATGTTTTTAAAAATCAAAGATCGAAATATGGAAATTGCATTTCACTTGCTTCCGTACTTTCTTCAAGTGCCGCCTAAAAATAAGAATCGACCGTCTACAGCTGAAGTTGCAGCTCACTTAATTCAAACCTTTCCTGTAAGTTTTTTGTTCTTAAGTTTAATATTTCTAGCTATATGGTATGTGCTATAAACTAGATCAATATTAATTTTGCTTCTATATTGTATTTTAATTATTTTTGTTTTTCACTACAGCTATGGAGACTATAATTAATGCAATTAATGCAAATAATGCAAATAGACATACTTCTTTCATGCATCCTTTTGTTATTACACTAGGGGCTCGAGGCAACTTGATTCAGTCTTTTATTTTTATAGAAGACAATGTTATTTCTATTAGAAATGGCATGTCGAGTGCAGTAGACCGTTTACTGAAACTATACTTCGTTATCGATATTGAATATGCGCCAGACATGTTTAACATTTTTTACAACGAGTAGTTAATGACAATTTACCGTTATTACCGCAATATATTACCGTTAATACCGTATTTATATATATTACCGTTATTACCGTTATTATATTGTACATATATATATATTACCGTACATATATATTACCGTACATACCGTACATACCGTACATATATATATATTACCGTTATTACCGGTATTACCGTAATATATACCGTATTATATTACCGTAATTAATGACAATTTACCGTTGTCAAAAGGTGGCAGTGATCTGTCATTGTATGTTAATGAAAAATTAAGAAGTGGATAAAATTTTAAATGTTTTTATTTTAATGGATACCACTAAATTTTTTATTTTGTAATTTATATTGAGTTTGTGATGTGTACATATATGTGGCTAAGTGTACCAATATGGCTAGTTTAGTCATATTGGTATACACAATATAATAAAAGTTACCTAGTATAACAGTTATCTAGTAATTGTTTGGAAATATTTATTTTATCTTACTCAAAATATTTACTTGTAGACTGAAAGCATTTTTATGTAAAGAAACTCTTATGTTACAGCTTATGTTTTATGTCGTGATTTAATCATTATGTTTAAAAAATCAAAACTTAGCTTAAAAAAATTGAGTTTTTATAAAAGTTATAATAGCGTAACTTTTTATTTGTTTTCCATAAATATATCGATGGCTAAACTCCAACACCACGTATCTAAAAAAGCACAACTTTTTAGCCAAAAAACGTGATGTTTTTCAAAAAAACCACAGAAATAAAAAAAATGAAAAAACGTCAAATTATTAAATTCTTTTTATTTAAAATGTTGATTTGATTAAAATAAGTTTTTACTTTGAAATATGGGCAATTTTTTTTACTCATCTTTTTTAACTTTGATTGGTCTTCAAGGCAAAACTTCCATCAAAAGATAATTTGTATTGAATTGTTCCTGTGGGTAGGTACTGGAAACAACGAACATCAACAACACATGGGTCACCCTTCTTTTTTCTTGGACGAACTGAGTCGTAATAGCTTAAATTAGAGGAATACTTGATAAAGTCATATTTCAAGTATGCAGCATCATAAGGGAAGAGAGTTTGCCGGGCCTCCTTGGTATATTTTACATACTCAAATGGTAGGTACACAGCCTTTCCCTTAATTTGTTTTTCAATCCTCGCATGTACTGAATCTCCCTTCATTTGCGTATGCTCTTTTACTAGGTATTTCTGAGTTACATTGTTATATTTTGGACGGCAAAGTGAAAAAGGGCATTTGATACAAATTGGTTATGATTTTGATTTGTGCAACCATCTGTGTATACTATAATGGGGCGGCAAGGAGATAAACAATGTTCCTTCAAATAATCAACCAAACAGGAGGCAAATGTGTTGGCGGATAAATCCCCCTCTACTTCTGAAAACCTGTAACATTGCAATGCAATGTCTATTAGCTAAGTTATAAACAGTGTAATTATGTGAATATAACTTCGTCTTATAATACATGGCACAACAAAATAAAAAAAACTATTAGACAAGTTCTAAAAGTTTAATAAACGTTTACTTAGACTAAATATAAACGCTTTATATACGTTAATTAGACTAAATTTAAACGTAAATTAGACAAGATATAAACGCTTTATTTATGTATAATAATCCTGTAATAGACGTTTAAAATACGTTTGAGTATAAACGTTTTATGAACGTTTGTTCTGAACGTTAATCTGGATTTCATTCTAAAGGGATAGTCGACCAAATCTGAACGTTTTGTCCACACGTTAATTTAACGTTTAATAGACGTTAGTGTGTTTACTGGGATCACACCTGAGTACAAAGATGTGTTTGTAAGAAAAGACCGAACGGAGGCAGAACAACACGAATTCAACAAACAGAATTGCAAAAAGAAAGATTGAAATGATGAACTCGCAAAGTTAAATCTGCTCGACTCGCCATTTCGTTTCGTCATTCCTTGACGCCTTAAATGCGTTAAGCCAATAAACACACAAGAATCAGCTGCTCACCAAAGATCAATCTTTCTCAACATCAAGAAGATTGCAGAGGCTATTGGTAATGACTCAAGATCAAAAATCACAACATATATTGTTGATGAAATTTCAACCCCCGTTCCAGCTAGAGCAAACCCTGAATCAGCCTCAACAATTCCAACCGGTACAACCATCAAGCCTCAATGTTGAGGCTTGATGGTTGTACCATCAAGCATCAATGCCTTCTGTTGCCTGCTCACTAAAAAGGCCGAGTCCAATTTGTTTCATCTCGATGATCTGTGGCACGTGGTAAAACACTGCATGCACTTTGGGAGTCACAGAAATAGGAAGGTTGGTGTAGCTAAGTTTGAACCGTTCAATCTTGGATTCATAGTCAGAGTCCAGGCTTTTTCCAAAGCACGAAGTGACCGCTGTCTTGAATAGTGTGAGTGTTTGAATGAAGCCAAGAGCTGGACTGAAACCTTCTTTTTCTGAAAGCTGTTGAAGCTTATCCAGACCTCTTAGAAGCTTCATGCAATCGTTCCCATTGTAATGACCCTCATGGTAAGGCTGGATAGGGATATGAAATGATGGAGGCCATTCCTTGGCCCTTGGCCACAGGTCGCAAAGATATTTAAAGATGTGGTTCACAACTCCAAGTAATAAGTGGAGCTCCATTGGTGGAATAGCCTCAAGGACAAACTTATCATCTTGAAATTCAATCAAAGGTACATGAATGACATTTTTGAATTCCTTTGACTTTCTTGAATCTCCTCCTACCTGGATGTATTCAGAATGCTGTCTTCTGATCTGACCAAAAGTCCAAATTTGTCCACAATTTTCAAGACCTGGAGATGCAGCATCACACCAACAACAAGGGTGTTTGCTACTGTGAGACTGAATGCCACAAAGAATGTTGGCCAGCTTTAGGTCACAAGAGACAACCAAAGAACCTGTTTGGCATTTTTCTTTGACTTGAATGAGGTCGAAAATGGCCTTCACATTCTGGAAACTCTCAGGAGTGTTTTGTGACAGTGCTATCAGCTTCTGCTTAACACTCGTTTTTTTGGTTGATGCTGGTTTTTCTGTACTGAGCTGTGTGGAGGAGTCTCATCTTCTTCCAACACAATATAAGTGAAGCTCACTTTCAGAAATGATCCACCACCATCAACCCCGAGTTTTAAAATGGAAGATTCTGATAGTTTTCGTGATGCTCTGAAAACATCACTGAGATTGCTGAGGCTCTGGCAGTGCACAACTTGACAAGTTTGACCATTCTCTGCCAATCTGATGTTGCTGACCATGAACTGATCATTAAGTTTCTGGCCGGCTAGAGCAAACTTCAAAGAAAAACTTGGCTCCACCAATCTAATTGGGCTGATTTGATTTAGTGCTGAACGTAGTTTTTGCATGCCATTGTTTGAAAGTCCTGTATTTTGCTGAATTTGAACCATATTTTCTGTTGTGAGTGGTTCTTTGAATAGCTGCTGAGCCGATGACGGACCTTTAAAAACAATAAAATAACATCCATTAGGAAAAAAAAGTATTTATTCTTGCAATGAGAATGATTTAAAGTAAAATTAGGTTGATGAAATGAAATTGAGGCAGAGTAATTAACTAAGAGATGAATTTTCAATAAAAGCAGTTGCAATTCGCATTTTAATTAATATAAAAGCATTCTTGTTTCTTTTTCTCATAATTAATTATTACAGGTCATAAATTAAATGTTTGTGAATCAACATTTTAAGTGCCTTTAATTTAGCACAATAATACTATGATAACTAACTAGACAATAGAAGTAATTACCTCTCCTCAATGGCAAAAGTTTTCTAATGGTGCCATTTGGAGATGCGCTTTTGGATGCTAAGACTGCTGCAGCCACTTACTCTGCACCTACGGGATTATCTGTGGCCATTCTTTTCAGGCTTTCATGGCGAGTTCCAATGGTGTAGTTGTGAAGAAGTCCTCGGCAAATAATTGACAAGTACTTTGTGCAGCGCTTTTCAGAACTCTGAGAAGATTGCTTTGGAATTTTTTCCTCGGATTCTTTGACTTTGTCAAACGGATGCTTCTCCTTTCCTTTGATCTTGGCAATTTGGCATAAAAGGAATCACAAACTGACGAAACTCTGGTTGTAGGTTTGATAGAAATTGACTTGATGTCAAAAAGTTTAGGCACATGATTGATTTTTCCAGCACAAAGTTTTCCGATTTGAGATCTGCATGAAACACAAGTAGCCAAAGGCACTCTTTCATCACTGATATCTATGTCTGTTTGAATCAGTTGAAGAATTTTCAACTTAAAGTTTTCAGTGATTGATCACCCTTTTTCATGCATATAACACAAACAGATTTTCTGCAATCTTCATGAGTTTTTGCAAATGTAGGCATCTTTAAATTTATTTAAAAAGCGCTCACTGTGTTTACATTTTGCTTTCTTCTTTGAATAATTACTGCCATTTCCCGAAAAAATTATTGGCCGGTAATTTTTTAACCGAGGGGCAAAGTTCGAACTTGAGAATTTATCTTGATACATCGGAACAGCAATAAGATGCATATTTGGATAAAAGCTTTTAAAATAAAAAAGTTTTGTTTTTATGCATTACACTTTATATTATATATATTGTTTAAACAAAGCATGTCTTGTAGCATTTTAAGCATTTAAATAGATCGCATTATAGTATGCAAAAGCTTATAAACTTTTTGACCAAAATTATGCTTTGGATATTAATGAGGGATTTCAAAACCCTTTATTTTGGGCTCCCATAGGCATGCACTATCACCCCTTAAAAGGAGTTTCATAGGGTATTTCATTGATATTAGGACCCCAAATCTACAAACCGTGGCAAACCTATGCTCACTAAATCAAACGAAAATTGACGAATACAATCAACCACCGAGCATAACCGCCCACATCTTATATATAACACAATTTTTAAAAAATAAAACTTAAGCTTTTCTTATATAATTTATTATTTTTTATATCTTTAAATCTTTTTATATTTTTTAAATCTTTTTTCAAGCAAAGTATCAACAGTTGAAACAAATGTGTTAAGTATTTACATTCCGAAAATGTCTCTTTTATTCGAAAATAAAAAGTCTCCTTGTTTACAGCATTAAAATATTCAATAAATGGCTAAAATCCTCATATTTTATCTCTACGTAAACAGTGAAAATGTTAAAATCAAAGTTTTCACATAAGTTTTTGCGCATAACAATTTATTTCCATAATCTCTTTATAGTCGTTTGAATAAATTACTAAAAAGAAACGTTTCTTTATTCGTTTTCTTTTTTTTTTTTTTTTTTACTTTTTTCAATTTTTTTCAAATACAAAGTAAAACACTTTTTAAATTTTATAGTTAGAATATTCACGACATATGTAAAGATATTATACACTATAACAAAGTTAAGGATTTTTGAAAAAGCTAAAAATTCTAAAAACATCAAAACACCGGCAGAAATTTATTGCGTAAATTTGTGTCATGTCCTGCGGATGATCTGAAAAAAATTATGATCCAAAAGTTAATAAAGAAAAAATTGTATAATACAGAAAGGTGCTGTGGAGTAGGGTGTGTCCTAATTTTTTTCTAAGTTTTAACAAAAACCCGGTATAAAGAAAACTGTGCACAACTTATTTAAAACTAAAACCAAAAAATAAAATAAAAATATGTTAAGCGTCCGGGAAGTGTGTTTTAAAATTACATGTTTATGGCAAGTTTTTCGTAATTAGCTTTGAACCAAACCACAGATGCTGCTTTGCGTCCACGCATTTTTAAACGCAACACCCATTCATTTTGAATTCTATGTGTGATATGTGATATCAAAATTATAAAAAGTTTTCAACTTATAAATTGTCAAACTAATAGTTTTTATGTTATTTTTTTATGTCAAAAAAAAAGTTATTGAAAAAAAACATTTATGCAAAAGTAGGTTTAGTAATCCCATGCTATATTTTTAATCCCGGGATTTCCGCATTACACTAACTTATTCCCGAGATCCTGGGACTTATAAATACCTGTTGTGGAAAGATTTTAACATATTATTTAAGTAAAGTTTTAATAAAATTATTAACTCATTCAAAATATGTTAAGGAAAAACTAATTAAATTACAAAGAAATTCTTTGGTTTTTTAATACTAAACATACTTAATTATTAAATTATATAGAACTCGTTGTTTTTATAGATATAATATAAATATGTAATTATTTCTTATTATATTTAAAATAAGTTTTTCATCAAGAATTAGAAAAAAGAGCGGATCAAAGCTTTCTGAGTATATAGATTATGGAACAGATTTTCTTGTATTGGAGTTACCAACGCTAAAAGATCTTCTTTGATATGGTATAGCAAGAAACCATAAAAACGAATGAGAAAAAACAATAAAAACAATAAAAACAATAAAATTTATCTGATAAAATACTTAATGAACGATGTTTACTCAAAGTTGATTGGTAAATGAATCCATGCAATTGCTTTATTTCTATATCCTGTAACACATATCGAACAACAGTAATATAAAATTACTGCGAGATTGGTGGATGATTGGAATGCAGCTAACCTAGTTGTTAGGGTAAAAGGAAGCTTCAAGGCCAAAGAAATTTAAGACTAAGCTTGACAAACTGTTTGATATACTAAATGGTAATTGCCAAATTATTACTTGTAAAGAGAATTGCACGTGAAAAAAGAAAAAAGATTTCTAAAAAAGAGTTTTTAGCTGAAACAGGGAGTACCGGTACACATCAAATCGATTTGGCAGACTTAAAAGAAAACAAAAAGCTACATAAAATTGGAGAAAAAAGATTGAAGTAAGATTTTTTAAAATAGTTATGCTTTTAATTAATTATTAGTTAACAAATCAAAGTTAATTAAACTCCTTCATAATATTAATTTTAGTTATGTTACAAATATCTTCCTGCTTCGACTAACAAAATGTAACTATATTCAAATAAATTTGACATACGACCATTTGTATTTTACCTATGTTAAGACATAACAGATAAAAAATACATTATTAAAACTACTTGGACTTTAGGTATTTTACATATTTTAATGAAAGTTCAATTATTTTATCTATAGTTAAAAAAAAGCGTCTAAAGAACAAATAAAAAGAAGTCAGAAGAAAAGTTTGAATTTGAATTTAGCAAAACATTTATTACGAAAGTACTAAGTAACGAATGTTGCATAACAAACAGCGATACAAAGCTCAATCAAATGTGTTGACAAAATGAAGTTCAGGAAAGTTTAAAAGGACAATGGAACTATAAAAGTTTTTTCTAACATAGCTGTCGCAAGAATACGACATGGTACTGGCTTAAGGGAAACGGCTGTAATTGCAACGGCAGCTTGTATGGATACAGGAATAGTTAAAGAAGACAATACCAAGTTAGTTATTGGTCACGACAAAGTCAAGCAAGCTCAGAAAAGATATGCAGCCTCTTTTCGTAGAGTTTGACACTCAATGCAGGACTAGCATTATTGATCGCATTTTTTTTTTGACGGCAGAATTGATAATGCAAAAGATCATTTAATTCTTGAAAGTTCCACTAAACTATATTCTGCTACAATCAAAAAAGAACATTATACAGTATGTCAAGAGCCAGGTGGTTGGTATCTTTTCCATTTCACATTTTAAAAAGTTTAAAAATATACAAAACACGCTAAAGTAATTGCTAAGAATATATATGAATTTTTAAAATATATTGGTACCAATAAAAGCAATAGAAGGGGATTCTACAAGTGTTAACACAGGTTAAGTAAAGGAATGCATTGACTGGAAGTAAAATTAAAAAAAGCTAAACTGGCTGGTTTGCTCACTCCATACAAATGAACTTTGTCTGCGTGATCTGATACCAACTCCTAATGGAGTGACTCTAAGCAGCAACAAATGGAGAGGCAGTATTGGAAAACTATTAAATGGTTTAAATTAACCCATCCTTTGAAAAAAATGACTTTGGAAATCCTCTTATTAAAGGTTGAGTTAATCAAAAATTTATCCCCCGATCAGTTTAAACTAGTCTCTGCCACTAGAAGTGGAAACATACCTGCAGACTTGGCTTTACTTGAAATTGGGTTATTCATTTCGGATGGTTGACAACTGCCAACAGAGCATTAGAGTTTGGGTCTCAAACGATGAGAACTTAAAAAACCTTAAATTAATAATTGAGTTTGTGGTGGGAGAGTACATGCAAAGTTATTTAAATGTTTAAAATTTAAGTTGCACATATGTTTACTAAAGAAACGAGACACATTCTTTACCAGCTTAACCTTTTAAAACATCAATCAAGTGAAGTAGTTGCACTTGTTATGTCAATAGTTCGACGTTGAGCATGGTACGCTTTCTCTGAGTCCATGCTCTGCTCAGAGAATGTTGAGGAAAGACAGAACGGTATAGAGTTTATTAGCGAAAAACTTGTCTGATAAAAATGACTTCATAAATAAAACCTGATTCAAAATGTCTACTAATCAGTCAAAGAATGATTTGATCTTCATGACAAAAATTTAAAAAATGTGGAAATTTCGTTTTATTAAAACAATTATATAATAATTATAATAAAATTATAATTTAAAGAGTTCTTTCTTTATTGAATAATAATAATAACTAAATAATGGATAAATGAATTTAGAAACTTTTATAAAAGTTTTAATAATAATAGATAAAAAAAAAATAATTAAATAAAAAAGTTTAAGCCTTTAAAAATATGCAGCCACAAGCAAAAATTTATCATGAAAAAAATTTTTTTTTGAAAAATATTTACGTCTGACTGAAATAAATCCTAAATCTTATATTAGGTTTTAGGATTCTCGCGGAAAAAGCTACTGGGATATACGATCATCATAATTTCCGGTAGCTTAAGCGGCTGATTGTAAAGTGCAAATAATGAACTAATTGCATCTTCGCATGTTAAAACTTTTTTTTAATAAAAAAATATTGGTACTATTATTTTGTGTTATAAGTTAATAAAAAACAAAGAATATTAATGTTTTTTTTTAAGCTTAAAAAGTGGAATCTTAGATGTAACTTAATGTTAAAAAAATCCATATTTTAAATAGAGTAACAATTACGTTTTGCTTGGTTATACTTCATAAATTTAAAAGCTTAAAAAAAAAAAATCTTTTTCAAATAAAACTCAAAACCAATTTAATTATAATAAAGCTATTAAATTTATCAAATCTTTATCAAATTAATTAAAGAGCTTAGTCTCTATTTGTAGCCCATTTAAGGGATTATTAAAGCTGCTTTACCGAAACTAGATAGCGCATACTAAAAAATTGATTTTTTGTTATACTTTTCAATATAATCTTTTATTTTGTTTTCGTAAAATATTTTTTATTTGTTTTTTTTTTTTTGTTTTTTTTTTAGTGGTTTTAAAATTTTATTGTTTATGTAACTTTTTAATTGGTCCTTTTAATTTTTAATAAAAATAAATTAAAAAAACATAAAAAATGTTAAACGGCAAAGAAAGAGCAGTTCTTCAATATAATGTCAAAAATTATTTTGTAAAAAATCCAAAAGCTAACCATTATATTAAAGAAGGAACCTGTCGCAAAACAGCATATAATTATATCAATCGACACCTTACTGGAAAGTGTTTATAAAAAATTATGGACGCCCATCATCATGGACTCGAGAAAAAAATCAAAACTTCGCAGGTTGACCAACAATCGAAAAGGTGTAAGTCAAAGAAAACTCGCACATAAATTCAACGTCGATCAAAAGACAACTTATACACAATTCGCGAAAATAAACATTAAGTACCATAAACGTGAAGAAACACCCAAATACAATGATGGACTAAGGGCACAAAAAAGAAGCCGAAAACTCGTAAATCACCTCTATAAAAAACAGAGTGTTTTAATTTTAGACGACAAAGAATACTTTTGTTTCGGCCGCGATGAAATGCCTGGAAACGCCGGATATTACACGGACGATAAAGACAAATGTCCAGATAATGTTCGTTTTGCGGAAAAGAAAAATTTCCAAAAAAAAATTCTTGTTTGGATTGCACTACCTGAGCGCGAAATGTCGAAACCACTCATTCGGTTGCAATATAATCAAGCATTTATATCAAAAGAATCAAGCATTAATATCAAAGATGGATGAAAATATCAATTTTGTGCCAGTCAATATGAACCCTCCTAATATATCTTCAGCCCGGCCAATCGAAGACTTTTTTGGGAATATTGGCTCAGAATGTGTATGAGGGTGGATGGGAGGCCAAAAGTTTACAATAATTGATTTGGCGTATCAATGCGTGTTTGAGAAAAATTGAGGCAACATTTCAGAATCACTTATAAAGGGTATCAAAAAAAAATTAAGATTAATAGCCCACAAGGAAGTGCTATCGGTTTATAAAAAAAAATTTTGATAAAATAAATATTGTATTAACTTAAGAAATAATATTTAAAAAAATTTTCCCTTTATTTCATAAAAATTTATAAGGCTTTGATTTTTGTGTAACTAATTTCTCCTCACTCGTTACCATAGTTACCATAATATACCATATAATATACTATAACACGATGAAGAGATATTATTACCAATCGATGCGATGTTTTTTTTTGCTTTTTTAAGATGATCATCTTTTCTTTTTTTTTTCTTTTTTTTTTCTTTTTATAACTGTCCATTCACTTGGACTATTACTTTCCTTTTCATGTTTTTATATGCTAAACGCTTCTCGAGTTTTAGTTTTTTATATTCAGCTTTTTTTTATTTATCAACTCCATTTTTTTTCATCTAATTTACACTCGTTTAAGTGGTTATTGTTGCATATGATTATCTCATCGCTATTTATAGTTTTGAATTCGATTCAAATTCACCAATGACGTAAATAAATAACTAGATGTCTAACTTCGGGATTTTTATAAAATAAAAGTGAATTATTTGCTGAGATTGAAATCAGATGATAAAATTTTCAGGATGTTCATAATTTACTAAAATCTTTAAGTGGTTTAAAAATCAGCAAAATGTGAGACTTAGAGTTGCATTTTCAAAAAAAATTAGATGTTTTCACCTGGAATCACCCATTTGTATGGCATTTAATAGTACACTTTCAGAAGTCAGCTAAAAGTAAGGTTAAATATAGCTAAAGTAGAATTTGGCTGCCAAGAATTTCATTATGAATATTCATTATTTCATATGATATATACATATATATATATATATATATATATATATATATATATATATATATATATATATATATATATATAATATATATATATATATATATATATATATATATATATATATATATATATATATATATATATATATATATATGTATACTATATACAGTACTGGAATAATCATTAAGCATACTAAGCACGTGCTTAGAGCACCGCATGGAAAGGGGCACTAAGGGCTACTGCAATTTTGTTGCAATTACTGAATTACTGCAACTGCATGAACGGCCTTAACAACGGGTTGTTTATGAAATTTATTGTGCGATTTATTTGTTTACTATTTTAATCAGACATTATTATATCGGGCAGAAAACAGTAAATATCATATAATGTAGAGAGTAATTCCGTGACATTATTTCTTTTGCCTTGCTAAAGTATTTATTTAATTTAATTATTTTCATCACAAAATGGTAAATTCTTGTGTTGCATATGGATGTTCTTTTGGATATATAAAAGGCGGCACGAAATCCTTTCATAAATTTCCTCTTCAATATTCTGAATTATGTAAAAGATGGATTGTTGCTTTGAAACGTGAAAATTTTCTTCCATCCAAACACACCTGTATCTGCAACGACCATTTTTTAGAATCAGACTAAAATTATTGTATTCCAGACAAAAAAAATCCAAGTCTTGATCATCATCAAAAGCCTATTTTAAAATGTAATGCTGTGCCATCAGTTTTTATATTTTCTACAAATATTTAAATGACAAAAAGGAAACTCCCATCAATACGAACATCAGTAAATTCATTATCTAAATTTGAAAAAAACAAAGTTTGATGTTTACCCTGCTATAGACAAACCCAGTAAAGAAATTAATTTAGAAAATTGGACTCCCAATCAAATATGGGCTATGGGAATGATAAATATTGACAACCCTATGTCAAGAGATGAAACTGAAAATGATATAAATGATTTTAATATCTATGGAGTAGATGTTGACGGCCCTTTATCTCACGATTTAAACAATGTTGTTGTTAACTCAGTTAGTATTCCGAATAGAATTGATATTGAAGCATTCGTCAGAAATTCAATAGATATGTCTAAAGAATCCACTGAAATGGCAATCGACATTTACATAGAAGCCTTAGCACTTGTGGTGGAAAAATTTGAATCTTATTTATAATTTCAGATGAATTTAACTTCTTGTTCTATTTTATTTTGTATTAGCTGCTTGTTAATGTGTACAGAATAGTTTCTACTGAATAGAATCCTTTGTATCTATACTCTCGAGTTTTTCAAGTGGGGTGGGAATAAACGGCCCAGTGGAACTGGGGGGGGCGTTGTGTATTAAGGACTCGAGAGTACTATATTTTTTTACTTCCATGTAATTCGTTTTGAGCCTATATTCAAATCAAGCAATATATTCATTTGCTACTAAATGGAAATTATCCATAATAAGGTTACTTTTTAAATTTTTGCATTCGTTCTAGACGGTCTCTTAATATTTTTAGAGGGTAAACCAGAGACTTGGAAAAAAAAGATTAGCGTTTCTCTCAAATATTATATATTACTTGGTAAGACTTCATATATGAACATGTAAAAATATCATCAAACATATCGCAAAATCATATTGTTCCAAAAAAGTTATTAGTAAATGCCATGTCATAAACATCAAAAAGGTCGTTATTAGCTGGAAGCTTGCATAACAGCGAGCCACGCGGCAAAACTAAACAATTAGAGCAAGTATGTGCAGTTGGTATATACATATATGCTTCATGTGTCTTCTGATCCTATAAATGAACAAAAATAAAAATATTATTATAACTTGCAACACTTAAGAATGTCTAGTTTTATTATTTTTATTTAAAAAAACAATTTTTTATGAAAATAACCTTCAAATATTTTTTGAAAAATTACATCATAAATCCAAGCATGGAGTTTTTTTACACGCATTTTTGCGTATTTATTAAAAAAATTTCAAGATCTTGCATATTATTCTTGTTTATGTTTTTAGCTTATTATAGAAATCACACTAATTAAAGTAAACTGGGGTGGTTTTGTCCCACTTTGCACCTAAATTATCCTAGGTACAATAGCTGGTGGCCAATTAAAAATTGGCCACAATTGGTCTACAATTAAATTGGATACAATTAAAAAAGCTCACTGTACCTATGGCCAATTTTTTTCAAACCCCTCTATATGGCGGAACTTTTTTATTTAAGTCAATATACTTATATCAATAGAAAGTAATTGGTATATACATTTGATCATATCAGTTTTACAATTTTTAGACAAGTGCGGAGCATTAAACTTTGAAGTTGAAAATACGTGGCCCTAGGTACACGAACTTCCCCTACACTTTAAAAATTCCAGGGCTTTTCCAGGATTCTTGAGAAAAAAAAAGAAAAATCCCAGGACTTTCTAGGATACTAGTCCCGGACATTGCAGGACTGTGGGAACACTGTTATGGTAGAGAATATAAACATTTTAAAACAAAATATATATTGTGAAACAAAGTCATGCAGAAACATGCAGGGCCAAAGTTGCCCTTTTTTACGTTTTTTAATTTTGCAAGTTTTGTATTATGAAGAAATCTAAAAACCATAAACTATGAAGAACCATCCAAACCACTTCATAGTGACACTTAAAAACCATTATAGAAAAGTTAAAGCAACATTTTTACAATTAAATGCCCTTCCTAATGTTAACATGAATCAGGTTGTACTAGATTACATATTACCAGTAGCTGGATAACATGACTTGACAGACTATAAAAATAATATTTTAATAATATACATCTTTCAAATTATAATTTAGTTTCCGATAACAAACTAAATTTGAATGAAATAAATTATTCCGATATTTATTTTGAGTATGAGCAAAATCTTTCAGTTAAATACTACTATTTTATTAAATATAATAGATCTTTTACTTTTTCATCAGCTTCAATAGTAGGAATAAATTCAACAGACGGTTGCAATGCAAACCCAAGTAGAGGCTCTTCTGAAGCTCCAGTGACGAAAGAAAGAATATTTGCCAATGAAACACACTCTCTTCTACCACTGGCAACCTAAATAATATATTATATGTAACATCTAAAACATCACAGTGATCACTGTTTTACATTTAAAAAAAACTTACCTCTCTGACATATTTCACAAACATAGAATAAATCTCTCTTTTTCTTTAACTAAAGCTGTCGACCCTTCTGATGAAAATTTTGGCTTCAATAATTTTAAAAGCATTTTTGCTGTGAATTGTACTTTTGAAGGTCTTAATAATTCAAGTAATTGTGGAAACTCTTTGAAAAACCTTATCAAATTAAACTTGTTTAAACCTTTTTGTATATTAGATATACAAATATCTGCTGTATTTTCGGTGATCTTAATAATGATGCTGTCTGGTAAATATGTTGGTAGCTGCCCTCCTTGAAAGAGTGCAATACCAATTAACAAACCTACAAAGTAATATTCCTCAGCAAAGAGTTCTCTCAAACCACTATCAAATAATCTCTCTTTAATCATTCTATTGCATTCTCGTATCCACTCTCTCCTCGGACCACCATAATCCTTAGCTAGTTCTCCCATAAAGTCAACTTCAAATGTAATTAAAAAATTTTCAACGGATTCTAATACAGCAAATGTTGACATTAAAATATTTTGTCGATCGATACAAATAAAGTTTGTCTCAGAATCTTTATCCGTGTTTTCATCAATGTTTTCTATATCTTGAACTCTGCCCTTGATCATTGTTTTTTGAAGAAACCTTAAAATTTCTATTGGATCCTGAAGATTATTTTCTTTAATTTCCTTAATTTTTTGGTTTTCGAAAATCAATTTCAATATATATATTTTTATCAACTGAACCTTTTGCTACAAATGAAGCTGATGTAAGTTCTTTTATTTCCTGTATATCAACTTCATTAACATCTTCTTGATCTATTAGTTGTGAACTTTTTGATACAAATGAAGCTGATGGAATTTCAATAACTTCCGTTGGAATGATCATTTGATGATCATTGCATCGTTCTTTTAGCTGTAAATATAAAAGCCCTTGTCCAGCTAGTTTTTTTACAACATCATATGAGTAATTAATATTTGAGCATTTATTTAATTTTGATATTTTTTTTCGTGATACTTTAACAAAATCGAATTCATCTGAACCCAGCAAAGGAAATTTTTCATGCAACGACTCCTTTATTTTCTCTTATTTTCTCTCTTATGTTCACTATCGAATTCATTGATAATCAGAATTCCATTTGCAATTACAGAATCCCATTTTAGGAATTGTTCTTTTATGATTTTCTGTAGATGAAATTAGTGCAAATTCTAATGTTTTTGTCATTTTCTTTCATTTATTTTGATTGCCTATGTGGTTGCCTATATTGCTACTGTATGGTGCTGACGACCTTAATCTATCGTTTCTATTAAGGCGCCTAAAAATACCCGATGAACCACTTTCATTGAGCATTCCTCTAGCTCTTTGTAATGTGGAGGTTATTGTGAGTTCCGATTGTGGCCTGCTGATATTTGTGCTTTGATTTGTGCGAAGAAGAATAGAAGCTTCCTCTAACAAAGATGCAACTTTGCTATAACTATCCATATCGGTATAAGTATAACTGCTTTTTATAACTACACGCTTTTTCTATAAATAATATTATTAAAGTATTTTTAAATGTTGACAATGTTTTGTTCAACCAAAAGCCGATTGGCCGCGTTCTCCCCAGGAATATTGAATATATATTTGAAAAAGATTGAATATATTTGAAAAAGATTGAATATATTTGAAAAAGATTGAATATATTTGAAAAAGATTGAATATATTTGAAAAAGATTGAATATATTTGAAAAAGATTGAATATATTTGAAAAAGATTGAATATATATATGAAAATGATTGAATATATATTTAGAAAATATTAAATATATTTTTCAATATGAATATTGCTACAATACGGCAGGCATATACCGGTTAATGGTTTTTATATTTCTTGATATTTTTTATTCAAATTAATTATTTAATTTTTTTCTAAAATTTCTTTTTTATTTTGTTAGTTTTTGTGTACATGATTTTAAAATTATAAAAAATGAAATCACAAATATTCTTAGTAGTAAAAGGCTATTAAAACAAAAAAGTTTGGATAACAGTTCTAATAAAATATATCATTAATATGAATAAAAAATCAAATATACTGAATGCTCACCGTCAAAAACCACCCCTCCCCCTAACAGCATGTAACGGAAGTGGAAGACAACACCTCCACTGCGCGGAACAATAGGGTATGTGGTCAGGAATATTTTTAAATAAAATTTGGCATGGACATCGAAAATAGATTTATACAGTTGACTGAAAAATTTCAAATATGTACCAACATGCCTTCAATATTAATGTACTCCTGGAACAGATACGAAAATTTAAAACCGAATAAAAATCACTGGTAACTGTAAAAAAACAACAGAGTTTATAACAAAAAGTAACAGTTACAGTAGCAGAAACAGTTTAATAAAGTGTAACAGTAATAGTAACACTAAAAGAGGTGGAAATGGAACCTCCACTGGGTCGAAAAAAAAGACGTGGTCAGAAATTTTTGTTTAATGAAATTCGGCAGGCACATAGAAAATTGATTTAAACAGTTGACTGGAAAATTTCAAATGTGTACCAACATGCCTTCAATATCAATGCAGTTCCGGAACAGGAACGAAATTTTAAATAGCAATAAAAAAACTGAAAAATTTACTACACATTAAAAAAAAACCATAATTTATTCAACATAAAACATTCTACATTTTAATAAAGTCTAAGCTGATATAAAATTCTAAAAAAAAATGACAAATAAATACATTCTTACCACACCGACTTCGAGCACGCTGTGAAAAAAAACCCCAGATACGCACGTAACTATGTATATATATATATATATATATATATATATATATATATATATATATATATATATATATATATATATATATATATATATATATATATATATATATATATATATATATATATATATATATATTCAAGACCGCAGACAACTTTTTTTGATGTTTGAGCTAAAGCGACTTTGAAACATGAAGAAAACTTCATATTTAAGTATGTTCATTGCTACGCAAAAAACTGCGGTTATTGGAGACTGGGCAAACAACAAAAACCCCAAAACGTTAGCCCCCCAGCCCCAAATAGGAGGACAATGAGTCATATTTGTTTTGTTTTTTTTAATTTTAAACTTTATTTATATTCATCAACAAATAAAAAATGACAAAAAAAAAATAACAAATATGACTCATTGCCCTCCTATTTGGGGCTGGGGGAGGGGGGGGGGCTAACGTTTTGGGTTTTTTGTTGTTCCCAGTCTCCAACCACGGCAGTTTTTTGCGTAGCATCCTCATTCCTCATATACCCAGTGAAAAAAAAAACCGCGTCCCACATGGGTTCCACGTGGGTTCCGTGTGGTAACCATATGGTATTTACACACATGGGAAATCCCACGTGGGTTTCTTGTGGGATTTGCATGGGAATTAATTTGAAGGCTGAAAACTAAAAAAGATTTTAAAAAACTAAAAAAAAATTTTTTAATCGATATTTTTAAATTGCATTGCGTTACATTTATATTGCGTGAAAATATTTTATATTAATATAGAGAATAGCAGGCAAGTATGTTTATCTTTCTTTATAGAAATAAGATTAAGATTTGTGCAAATAGACGTATTATTAGGATAATATAATAGTTATTTGAATATAGATCTTGAGTATATTATTTGCAAACAATTAACTGATGCAAATTGAAATGTTTTCAAAAACCAATCTTGGATGCATGGGACACTGCAGTGTCCCACAAAGAAATGCAGGTTTAAAAGTCAAAGAATTCCCAATTTTTTTTATTAAATAAAGAAAAAAATAGCATGGAGTGGGTTTCTATAACTTTTTTTATGCTCCAAAACTTTTAACTTTAGATATAATAAGGTCCTTAAGACTTAAGGGACTTACTGAATGACATTGAGGAACAAAAACAGAATATTTACAGAAACTCAATTTTTAATCAGGAGTACCACAGTGTTATTAGGAATAAAGCCTCTGGGTCCAGTTTTCAAAGTAATATGATCTAAAGTAATGTTTAAATAAAATAATATGCTTTAAAATGCATATAGTTGTACATATAAGTTATATGTATAACTCCGAGTTATATTCCTGATAGTTAACTATATGCATAACTATTTATACATATAATTTGTTATAAAAACTTATTTGTTAAGGTTATGCGTGAACAAGTTAGTACCAATTAATTCAAATTCAAGAATTAGTTAAAGTTCAAGTTAAAGTTTTTATATATTCATTGTTTTTGTTAATTTCGTATTTATTTGTTCAAATTTATCAATTAGTACTATTTCTTACTACAGTGAGAATGTTTATCATTGTTGAATGTGATTTTATTAGTAACTTAATTTTATTTTCAACATATTTTGACAACACCCTTTACATTTTAAATGATGACAGCTTTACTTTTCTATTGATGTTAAATTTATTACGTTTCAATAACTCAGATTGAATTTTAATTGAATTATTGTAAGCTTTGTAGGGGTTTGTTATATATCAAATGGCGTTGTAAATAAAGTAAAAATAATATATATATATATATATATATATATATATATATATATATATATATATATATATATATATATATATATATATATATATATGTATATATATATATAAAACATTAAAACAACAAAATTGATACAAAATTTCACTTTAAAACGAATACCATTAACATTGTGATGATAATAGCATTAGGAAACTAGTATTTATGTATTATTATTATACTATAAATAAATAGTTTTTTAATTCATTTTATAAAATAGAGACTGACAACTGATAATTAATGGAAATAAATACAAATTATAAAAATCATGTAAACTTCATTTATTATTTCTAAATACTATCTTAATGTTAGTCTACAAAGTTAAAATCAATTTAGAGCATTGTTATTAGTTCTTTTGCGATTCGCACCTCCACTTCTGTCTCTCAAATTTATAAAATAGGTGGTCAAAGCTTGCTCAAAAGGTAGGTTCTCAGCATAACAATGCTTTTTTCTTACACTTTCTAAAGAGAAATATGGCAAATTGATTACTTATTTTACCTAAATCATAGGTCATCTATGCATAATGATGTAAGATGATGACCCGGTTTATTGAACACCTTCACCCTTTATCAAACTCAGTCAATTTTTTGCCATCTCCCATTGAAAATGATGTCAGTTTTTGTTATCATATTATGTTGGTATATCTGAATTGTTAATATAATATAAAAAATGCATATACCATCAATTTTTTTCTGGTTCAATTATACATTTATTCTCAACAGTACTAAAAGCAAAAAAAACAAACATAAATTGATCTTTCAGATAAGCAAGCTAATTTTGGAATTTAAATTGTTTTTCCTATGATCCTCTACAGTTTTAAGCAACAAAAGCAAGAAGTTTTTAGACCACATTGTTGGTGTAAATACCTTTAAAACCTGCTCGTAGCTAGCATAAATTGTTTTACTTTTTTTTTGAAATAAAATAATTTACTTTTTTTTTTAATTCAATTTTTAATTCAAAATTCAATTCTCAACATCCCCTCCCCATTGTCAATTATTGTTAAACTCAAACTGCCCCTCTATCTACTGGCATCATTTATGGATGATCCCATAGCCTAAGTACTATATATATATATATATATATATATATATATATATATATATATATATATATATATATATATATATATATATATATATATATATATATATATATATATATATATATATATATATATATATATATATATATATATTATTTTTACTTTATTTACAACACCATTTGATATACAATAAACCCTTACAAAGCTTACAATAATTCAGTTAAAATTCAATCTGAGTTATTGAAACGTAATAAATTTAACATCAATTGAAAAGTAAAGCTGTCATCATTTAAAATGTAAAATGTGTTGTCAAAATATGTTGAAAGTAAAATTAAGTTACTAATAAAATCACGTTCAACAATGATAAATATTCTTACTGTAGTAAGAATTAGTACTAGTTAACAAATTTGAACAAATAAATATAAAATAGTGAAAAAACAATAAACAAATAAGAACTTGAACTATATCTTGAATTTGAATTAATTGGTACTAATTTGTTCAAGCATAACCTTAAAAAATAAGTTATATATAATAAATTTTATGTATAACTAGTTATACAAATAGTTAACTATCAGGAGTAATATGTTTAACTGCATGCATTTTAAAGCATTTTATTTAATTTATATATTACATTAGATCATATTACTTTGAATACTGAACCCAGAGACTTTATTCCCAATTACACTGTGGTACTCAGATTAAAAATTGAAAAGTTTCTGTAAATATCCTGTTTTTGTTCCTCAATGTACTTTGTAAGTCCCTTAAGTTTTATGAACCTTATTATATATAAAGTTAAAAGTTTTGGAGCGACTCTCAAAACTCCTGAACGTATTACTCGGATCAACTCAAACGTGCTCAGCACCCGAAAGAAACATCTTCTAAATATAATTCTTGCCAGAGATGTTATTCGTTACACAAAAGTATTGGAAACTGCCTGATCACTATCGATCAGGAAAAAGCATTTCACAAAATTGATCGAAACTTTTTTTATTAAAATCCTTGAAAAATTTAATTTCGGTCAAAATTTTATATACGCAATGAAACAATTTATGAATGACACTCAATCCATTATCATAAACAGGGTATGAAAGGCAAACCTTTTAAAATTGAGAGAAATGTCCGTCAAGAAGACCCAATATCCCTCATGTTGTACTGTCTGGCAGTGGAAACGCAGAACACAAGAATTTCAGTCTAATTGCTTTATAGACGGCATCCCTCTAGCCACAAACTAAAACAAGCCTTAAAGTAATACAGTACGCAGACGACGCAACACTATTTGTACAAAGCGAAAACTCAATTAAAGAAAATTAAAGTAATTTTTGATCTCTTGAGGACTTTGAGTGGGATCAAACATCAACGGAAACAAAACAAAAGCCTAGGTTTAACTGTCTAGGATACGAGAGCAACATAAAAAAATTCAATCAAAAAGTTTCACTATAAACTGGTCAAACTAGGCAGGTTTAAAAATACTCGGAATTACATTCCACACAGATTTTACCTATACAGGCAGAATAAAGTGGCACACTGCCACAGAAAAGTTCAAAAAAAAATACAATATTGCCTTTCCTTGAAATACAATCAAATCTTTGTCAACACCCTTGCTCTGTCAAGGTGTGCCGTGGGGCAAACTGAAAACAAGATTAATTTTTAAGGGTTTAAAGAGTATATACTCTGAACCCATTAAAAGAGACATTTTGAAATTACCCGATAATAAGGGTTACTTTCTGGCATACTCTCATACATGCTTTTATTTTTGAAATGCAACGTTTAATATTATTACGTTATAATATTTTATAAGCACGCTTTAAATTTTATTATAGATTATTTTTTTTATTATATAGAACGCATGCGCTCTACATTAACTTATACTTTAAACGAGCAGCTAATTTAAACAAATGCTATTAACTCCTTTTGAAACTTATGTTTTATACATTTTAAAACCTTAACATTCAAAATTTGAGTTTGATACTTTACCAGTTGTTTTTTTATTTTAAATAAGAATTTTGATAACTAATTAAAAAATTAACTTTTGTCAATACAACTTTAAAATTTCTAGTTATATAAGCTTAATATAATATATTATTAGCGACCCTTGAATGTAAACTCTCCCAGACTATTTTTTTATTTTGAGCCTTAAACAATCTATATAACGTTTCATATAACTCCCCTTATATATGTAAACTACCCATATTGTAACTTGTTTATGAAACCCCTCAATTTATGGAACCCGAAAAATATCCATTTAAATTATACAGTCTTAAAGGCAAAACTTGTAAATATGTTTCAGAAAACCACCCTGTCTTGGTAAATTCTTTTCATAAGATAAGTGTAAATATATTGTTATATTAAAAAAAAAAAAAAACTCGCTCAAGACCTAATGGCTAAAATCGTTTCTCAGCCTAATGGTTATGATTAAGTATCAAATGGTTATGATCTGTTCTTATTTTTGCTCCGGACCATCTCTTTCAATTGGTTACGGTGTTGTTAGAAAACAGAAACTGCAAAAGATCGAAACCGATAAATTCCTTTTACGTACGGAAATCTCAGAGCGTTCCGTCCACTCCGGACGTTAAATGGAGATAAACCATGCCGTTTGACCTCGGCTAAGTGGCAATACTAAACCCTTAAATAGGCCAAACTCTCGGCTCCCAAAATAATACCGCCTTCAAGAGCCCTACCTTCGTACTTTGTCAGTTAGGAGAGTGACAATTAATATATTGTGTGTGTGCATGTGATATTATGTATGTATGTGTGTATGTATATTATGTATGTATGTGATATTGTGTATGTATGTGTGTGTGTATATATTACAGAGTGACGATGATGATTTGTAGAATGTTTTGGTCCAATGCGTCCTATTGTTCGTATTACGTCATTTAAATTTAAAACTCGTGCTAAGGTTAAGGTTTAGATGTTTGTGTTTTTTATGTAAGGTTGTAAAATAATTATATTCATGTTTAAGCTACACAACTTCTCTGGAACAGTTCAACAAAAACAACAATGCCGCGGACCCAAATTTGGAAAAAAAACTTCACCTCCCACGCATGCGGACCGACTCAAAACATCCTCTTTCGTTTTTTAACACAACAGTTTACCTTCTGCGGCCTTTCTAGCCAAAAGCACAAGGCAACAGATTGTCAAAAATAACAAATGCAAAACTTGTGGTAAAATCGACGACAACATCCATATCTTTGCCTACTGTCCTCCTTCTGTTGAAATTTGGGAGTATTTTAAACATGTATATAACTCCTTGATACCCTAACACAATTTCCGATAAATTCGATTTTCTCGATTGAAACGGCGAATTATCGGAGAAAAACCCCAATTCGTAGCTGCTGTTCAAACCATCATGAGTACAATATGGAACAGAAGATGCCACTACATGTTTAGTAAAACAAGAGTTGACCCAATGGCTGTGATCAGGGTAATAATCAGGAACATCAGAAATATTATTACTTTAAAATATAATTATCGTAGACACTTGCGAACCTTCTCTGTCAATACTTTTGCATTAAAAACGTCTGCTGCCAAGTAGAGAATGGAAATCTGAAACTAAACAAAAACAAATCAGCTAATAAACTTAGCAAAAACAAATTAGCTGCTACTTACAAGATCTGCATGTTCAGTAAAGATTCTACTATCCCAGATGAAATTCATTCATTTCAAGAAATGGATAAAAAAAAAAACATTGATATGCTTCATGAATCTAACTCTTCAAATGGATTTAGTTTTCAAAGATATGAAAGTTTTGTTTTATATTATCGTTTGTTTTTTGTAGACTCCACTCCTTTTATTGAATCGATAAGTGTTGATAACAATTTGCATGTAAAACTGCATTAAAAAAGTTGTCCACTTCCACTTCCTCATTGGTTTAGAATTATCAACAATTGTAAACTCACAAGTTTATCTATTTTAGATAATTTGGTGTCTTATATGCACAATCTTGTTGAAGGAAACTCCTATTATTTCGTTAATGAACTTTCAAAACTAATCTTTTTTAAATCTAAAGGTCGACCTCAATATTCTTCGAAAGTGTTACGTTTTGCACTAATGCAAAGATATTCATTATCTCAGGCTTATTCGCATCTTCTGGAACAACTTCCTGTACCATCAAAGTCACTATTAAAAAAGTTAGTATCAGGAACCATAAAATCATTAAAGTTATAAATGAGGACAAAATAAGCAATGATTGTGATATTCTTTTTGATGAAATGTATCTGCAGCAATCTTGTGAATACCACAGTGGTAGATTAACTAGACAAGATAAAGAGGGTAATCTCTACAAAAGAGTAATTGTCTTTATGATTGTTGGCCTTAAGAAATCAATACCTTATGTAATTAAAGCCATCCCAGAGATTTCATTAAAAATGAAATAGAGGAAAGTTTAAATACATTAAGATTAGCAGGTTTTAACATTCGAGCATTGATTGCAGACAACCATCCAAAAATGTCTCAGCGTATTCAAAATTGCTTAGCATTCATGGGTCAGACAAGCCAGAAGAAAATTTCTTTATCACTTATAATGATCATAAAGTTTATCTAATGTATGATAGTGTTCGTTTGCTTAAAAACTTAAGAAATAATTTGATTAGTACTAAAAAGTTCATTTTCCCACCATTTCAGTTCACTGATTACGGTTTTAGTATAAAAGTGTCTGAAGTGGACTCTTGGGCTTTGCTTCATAGAGTACATGAAAAAGACAAAACTCTTTCAGCAAACTTAAGAAAGGCATATAAATTAGGGGAAAAGACTCTATATCCAGGTAACAATAAACAAGATGTCAACTTGGCATTAAATATATTCCATGAAACAACTTCAGCTGCAATTCAAAGTTATTTTCCTAATGAATACTTAGCATCAAAATTTTTAAAACTCTTTATTTTATGGTGGGTAGTATCCAACTCAAAAATGAAATACTCTAATAATATTATAGGAAATGCAGCTGTTATGGGGGATGGTAAGCCACAACTTTTCCAGCCAAACTTGCTCACTGGGTTCAAGAGTGACAAAATTTACAGTACAGTTCCACTGAAAGAAATTGTCTCACAACTCAGACTTCTAATGCACTAGTAATAACATTGCAAAATACTTCAAGTCTAATTGAAGATCTTCTATTTGAAGGATATAATTATGTTCTAACCTCACGTTTCTAAAGTGATCCATTAGAGCGACATTTTTCAAAGTATCGCCAAATGAGTGGTGGCAGGTTTCTAGTTGGATTACTTCTGAGAAAATTTTGCAAATGAGATCATTATTAAAAGAGAACTTTTCATTCAGATGTGAATCTGAATTCGATTTCAGAACTTATTAATAATGAAATTCAGGAAAGTGAGTTAGATGAAGACAGTAAAGAGGTTACAATTTTTATTGCTGGATATATATGCAGAAAGTTACTTAAAAAATTGTCGATATATTCTGCATCTATGTCGTTGACATAGATGCAGAATATATTGACCTAGTATCCTAACTCCCTCAAAGTTACTTGCAAGTCATGTTGTTAGTTGCTTTGCTATGCTTGATGCAGTGAAACAAAGTCTACTTACGTTGGAAACACACAAAAAAAATAATACAATATAAAGAAAAAATAGCAATGTATATATATATATATATATATATGAACATTGTTAAACCTATATATAGTGAACCTATATATTGTAAAACGTCATAAATAAAACCGTTAATGTATCTTTAAATAATTGTAAATATTTATTATTTTGTAAAAAAAAATTTAAAGAAATTTTAAAAAAACCCTGCAACAAAAAAATGTCTCAATACTACAAAACAACATTTGAAATCTTAGGCAAAAACGAGTTTTGGCTATGCCTATTTAACAGGAGTTTAACATCCCCTCAAAACAAAACAAAAAAATTTAATAAGAAGTAGCAAAAAACAAAAAGGCAGTTGTGTCAGCAGAAAGCAAAATACCCTTTTTGTTTTTAAAGAACAGTCTACCTTCTGCTAGCCAAAGTATAAGGCAACAGATCGTTAAAAATAACATGCAAAACTTGTGGTAAAAATAAAAATAACGTATGCAAAACTTGTGGTAAAATTGAAGACAACATTCACATCTTTTCTTTTTGTCCTCTTTTTGTTGAAATATGGGAGTATTTTAAACATGTATATAACTTGACATCCCAAAACAATTTTTATTCAATAAATTCGGTTTTTTTGATTGAAACAGCTTAAAGCTTTTATATTTCTCGTTCATTCATTGCCATCTTAATTATTCAAATATTGCTTGGTATAAATAAAATAAGTGTAAATAAAAATAAAATAAAAATATTTAATAAACAAAAGCATGCTATCAATCAGAATTATTTCCAATGTGGGCCGTTATCCACACTCCCGAGCATTATTTGTTAATTCAAATATAATGAATGTTTATCAATTAAATGTCTTTCAAATCCTTATATTTATGTTCAAAATTAATAAAAATATATCTCCTAAAATATTTTACCCATTATTCAAAATAAATCGGAATAGATATTTAACCAGATTTTCAAATAATAGTTATATTCAACCCAAAAGTTATTTTGCGACAACTTCAATTTTTACTAGAGAAATTATGGAATATTTGTTATAATTATCCGAAATTATGGAATAAAATATTAACTAATGAACTTAAAACAATTTCTACGCTTAATGAGTTTAAGAATAAATTGAACTAAAAACTACTGAAGAACGACGTAACGCTCAGCTTTTTCTGAAGTTTTAATGAGTGCTACTCTTAAACTTACCCAACAATTTTACGTTTGTCATTACGGGCTTGACGATCTTAGAAAAAGATTGTGCCTTTTTTTTTCTTCCTTTTTTTTTTTATAAAAAATGTACATAAAAAATTATGGTTTATTAGAGTTATTCACATATTTCAAGGTATATGCTGGTGTAAAAGGAAAGCTTCAGGATTATGCGTATTTGCTTGCATGCTTTTTAGGAATTTAGTTTCTTTGTACTAATTCTTTTTTTCTTTTGTTTAAATTTTTCTTAACCAATGTTAAAACAAAAAGTTAAAGTTGGACTTTAGGACGGATTGATTTTCATTTTATTAAGTATTTAGAGAAACGTTTTATATTATATGGTGTTACGTTTTTTAATTTTGTTGTCTAATATTTACAGTAAAAACTTGGGGGCTTGGTGATAAGACCAATTTCTGTCAAGATTTTTCTATTAAAAACGTTTTTTGTCAAGTAGAGAATAGTAGAGAATAGGAAAATCTATACATATGAGCTAAATAAAATAATGGCTTTAAGTAAGATATGCATGTTTAGTAAACTTTAGTAAAGTTTCGTATTCTCTATATTTTACCAACCACAATATTGTTATTTATGATTATTAATTAATCGCTGCCAATAATTGTTTTTATTGGCAGCGATGAATATTTAATTTATATAAGTGTTTTAATGGCATTTGTAATAACTTTGATTTTGTGCTCGTCATTGTTGCTGTATCGTTAGAGGGCTGTGAGTGTAATAGTTGTGAGTGTAATATTTTTGTTTTATTTACCAAACGCTATATTTTAATTTTTAAGTGTCCTTTTTTTATCATAAACCGCTTCTTTTTTTGGATTCCTCTCCGGACAAAGGTTCAAAATAAAAAAATAAAAAACAAGAAAATAAATAAAAAATAAATAAAAAAGCACAAAAAAGTATAAAATTCAAATTCAAAACATAATAAGAAAATTAAAAAAAAAATTTAAAATTTAAAATTAAAAAATATACATATTATAAACAGTAAAACTTCTATATTGGAAATATTCTATACTGTAAAACCTTTTTGTTATATTATCCTGAGACAATGTAATATTATAAAACTGTAAATGTTTATTAAAAAAAAAGAAAAAGAAAAGTAAGAGTAAGAATACATTAAGGACAGGTGTCTCTTAGGTGGAAGCAGAATGTGTACCCGAAAATAATAAAGATATAAACGAAAACCAGTGGCAAAAGAAAGCCAACCGAAACAAATGAATATAGATATAGAAAATTTGCAAATACCAATTGACTGTATAACAGAGGGTAATAATATCGTTATCGATAATAAAACAAATATAGTATATAATGACAATGCAATGGAAGAATCGCAAGAGTTGAAAACTACCTAAAAAATTAAAACCACAATAAAAGATTCTGAAAAAAAAAACATAACATTATCGAAACTTTATCTGAAGAAAATAAACAAAGAAAAGAGAAGAAAACAAATAAAACACAACCACCAGAATTCAATTCAATAACCCAACTAACCGAAAAAAATGCGATTGATGTTATGACAGATATTGAAAAGGTTAACCAACTGATTGATGCGAGTGAATTTAAACGAGATCAACCATTTTTAATGAAACCAACTGATTGATGCCAGTGAATTTCAATGATATAAATAAATAACTAGATATGTAACTTTTTTAGATATCTAGTTATTTATTATATATTGCCGTTTTTAGTGAAGCCAATTTAATGCGTTGGAAGCCATTATTATATCGGGTAAAAAGCTTTTAGCAATCACATTCACATGAAAAGATATTGGCAATTTTAACGTCCTTATTCTTGGAATTAAAGATGATTAGAATCACAGACGATCAATTTAGTGAGCATACAGTCAATACATACATATTTTTTGGTCAAAGATTGGATATGATATTGTTAGCATGTTTAGTTTGTTATAACAAACTAAACATGCTAAAATAAACTGTTATTTTTATAGCCACAAAAATACATATTTAAAAACATATTTGCATTTAGAACATCAAACTAAAACATCGTAAAATATATTTTATTATTTTAATAAAAGTTTTATACAATAAAATGAAATATTCATAAACCCTTGAACAATATTAATTTGTTAGTTTGTTGTCTTAAACCAATAGATGACTTTCTTAGAACTTTAGTGGTATAACCCTGGGCATGTCTGAACATTCGAATTCTAAAGTAATATTCACATATCTTTCTAACAAGCTGGCTGGAATGCAAATCATCATTTTCATTCCACAATTCTAAGTCGTGACTATCAAATCCTTTGAAGACTTTTTTTTTAATAATTAATTTGTTAACACAATGAATCATCTTATGCTTATTATTTTTATCTGAGGTTATTTTTGGATTTTTAAAATCTTTACCACTAATAAAGAAGTTAAATACTTTCTCACACGACTCGACAACAGAAACAATATCCCTTGATGGCAAAAACAAACCACCACGATCTTTCACATTATTTAATGAAGAATGAGATTTCGCATAGGAATGTTCGTATGATAAAATATCAGTTAATGATTGAGCACAAACATTACATGAAATAGTATTTATTAACTTTCTGACTAAGAAACCAGAGATATATCCCAATATTGCTTCTTTGTAGCTAGACATTTGAAGTTCATCGCAGTACAAAAAAACTTCTTCAAAGTCAATATCCTCTTGGTCAAAATTATTAACAGAACACAACCTTTTTTTCCAACTAAGAGAAAAAATAGAGCCATTAGAATATGGCTCAAATATCAGGCAGTTAGGATGACTCGATCCAACTATAGAGTTTTGCAGAAGAATCCGTTTTAACAATGACTTTAACTGCACTACGTCAGGATTGTTGTTGTAACCATTTTTTCTACGAATGCAAGCAAATAGTAGTTCAAGATGATCTTAGGAATATTTGTAAGTTAGAACATACTTAAATAGTTCTCATGAAACGTTAACAGATCGGTGGATAATTTTAGAGTGCTTTTAGCATCTACAATTAAACCTAAAACAAATGTCTTTCTTCGATGTAAAAGCAATGGAATGCTATTAATATCAGTCAACTTGCTCAGATAAGTAATCGTATTGTTTAAAAAATCTTTCCAATAAAGCTGATTATTAAGATATAGAGGTTTCTTAAAGTGTTTACCATTTGGATTTCTGGAATTGAGCATGTCAAATAATTTATCAATAACTCTTATAAAACGGATTGTACTATTTGCTCCTAAGAAAGATGGATGCTGTGATACCATTAAAAATTCAATTGCATCAGCAACAGAGCTGCAAAGGGTTTGGCCAGCTATTTTGACATTCATTTTGTGGCGATGAAATTCAATATGTTTTCTTGAAAGTTTGCTTGCAAATTTCAAATCTTCAAGCTCTTGTAACTCAAACAAAGCTTTTATATAACTCGATTTAATATAGTGGCCCTCATCATCAATAAAAACACCCAAATCATTTAGAGAATTTCTAGCTAATTTAAGCATATGGCATGGGTCTAAGAAAATGTGGAGCAGTTGGTTGTTATATGAAAAAGTACTAACTATATCGTCTATGACTTTGACAAACTTACATGCAAATGGGACAACGGAATTTAAATTTGTACTAGTACCATCAAATGTAATACTTTTGATACAAAGTTCATATGTCAAAGCCACATCTAAAATATTTTTAATAAAACATGTTAAATCACTTGCTTTAACTTTATTTGATAAAACATAACCAATGGGTGTTTTCCAATGTCCTCGCAAACCAACATGAAAATTAATGCCTCTGTAGCTGGAGTATCAGGTTTACATACAGAAATATCTTTACCAAAATCACAAAAACCAATATAATGACCTGAACTTTTGTCATAAGTTATACTATTTTTGATTGCCATAGCATCAATAATAAGAGCACAATGCTTAAAATTATTATATCTGTTTTCTGTTTATGACCAAGATATGAAAAAACATCAAGGAATAAACCAGGATCACAATTTACAGATGATGTCCAATGTGATATTGAACTGGCAGCAGGAAGACATAACATTGGCCGAAGAAAGTTATACGAACGTGGAGAATAAAAATGAAGAGTTAAAGCGATTTTTTTCAATTCATCGTTGTATCTGTGACCTTTTGGTTTAACATTTTGATTGGATAATTGGTTCTTAATGATTTCATATGAGAGTCCAGAAAAATTTTCGCTTAAAACAGCATCAGTAGTCAAATAATTTTTAGATTTTAAAAGGGAAACCATGTCTTGTAAAGAACAGATTTTCTTTTCTTTTCTTCTTAATTTTTGTTGTAAAGCCTTCACTTTTTTTTTTAATTTTTCTTTAGCTGGTGAAAAAGATCTTATAGATTGTGTTGGAGATTGACTGGTGTGGTCATTTTTTTCAATAGTGCTTTCTGGCTGATCATTATGTGTCTCTTTCTTTGCCGTTTAACATTTTTTATGAGTAATTTTTTTTTAATAAAACTAGAATATTTAAAAATACAAATTACATTCGAATGCTAAAATATAATATTATGGATTTCAAGCAAAACTAAGTTAACTTTTGTGTAACTAATTTCTCCTCACCCATTATATATGGTATGTATCCTGGTATAGTAGTAAAAATTAAAAGGACCAATTAAAAAGTTACATAAACAATAAAATTTTAAAACTACTAAAAAAAAAACAAAAAAAAAAAACAAATAAAAAATATTTTACAAAAACAAAATAAAAGATTATATTGAAAAGTATAACAAAAAATCAATTTTTTAGTATGCGCTATCTAGTTTCGGTAAAGCAGCTTTAATAATCCCTTAAATGGGCTACAAATAGAGACTAAGCTCTTTAATTAATTTGATAAAGATTTGATAAATTTAATAGCTTTATTATAATTAAATTGGTTTTGAGTTTTATTTGAAAAAGATTTTTTTTTTTAAGCTTTTAAATTTATGAAGTATAACCAAGCAAAACGTAATTGTAAAAATATGGATTTTTTTAACGTTAAGTTACATCTAAGATTCCACTTTTTAAGCTTAAAAAAAAACATTAATATTGTTTGTTTTTTATTAACTTATAACACAAAATAATAGTACCAATATTTTTTTATTAAAAAAAAATAAGTTTTAATATGCGAAGTTGCAATTAGTTCATTATTTGCACTTTACAATACAGTTCATTATTTGCACTTTACAATCAGCCGCTTAAGCTACCGGAAATTATGATGATCGTATATCCCAGTAGCTTTTCCCGCGAGAATCCTAAAACCTAACGTAAGATTTAGGATTTATTTCAATCAGACGTAAATATTTTTCAAAAAAATTTTTTTTTCAAGATAAATTTTTGCTTGTGGCTGCATATTTTTAAAGGCTTAAACTTTTTTATTTAATTATTTTTTTTTATCTATTATTATTAAAACTTTTATAAAAGTTTCTAAATTCATTTATCCATTATTTAGTTATTATTATTATTATAATTTTATTATAATTATTATATAATTGTTTTAATAAAACGAAATTTCCACATTTTTTTAATTTTTGTCATGAAGATCAAATCTTTCTTTGACTGATTAGTAGTCATTTTGAATCAGGTTTTATTTATGAAGTCATTTTTATCAGACAAGTTTTTTGCTAATAAACTCTATACCGTTCTGTCTTTCCTCAACATTCTCTGAGCAGAGCATGGACTCAGAGAAAGCGTACCATGCTCAACGTCGAACTATTCACATAACAAGTGCAACTACTTCACTTGATTGATGTTTTAAAAGGTTAAGCTGGTAAAGAATGTGTCTCGGTTCTTTAGTAAACCTATGTGCAACTTAAATTTTAAACATTTAAATAACTTTGCATGTACTCTCCCACCACAAACTAAATCTTTTAATTTAAAAATTACTTAAATAGTAATTTAAAATTAATCATCGAAGCTTTCAGAGAGGCTTAACTTAATCTGGTATTTGCTACTTTATCCCATTTGGTATTCAAAATGTGCAGCATTTTTGATCTTTTACATGTGATGTTTTCCACCTGTAACCTATGTGGGATTTACCTTAAACTATTATGACGAAATTTTATATAATTAAAAAACGTGTTGCAAAATGAATTTATTTTAAAATAAATGCTATTAATCAATACATCCAAAATGAATATTAAAAATATTATTTTTTCTTTTGCGATTTACACGCCGTTTTTTGTCGATTGAATTAATTAAATCGCTTCGGCTTGCATAATACCAAGGTTTTTAGTATCTTCTAACTTTCTTCAAACATTTTCTAAAAAAAAATATAAATACAAATATATATATAAATACAAATATATATAAATATAAATATAAATATAAATATATATATATTTGTATTTATATATATATTTGTATATATATATATATATATATATATATTTATATTTATATATATTTGTATTTATATATATATTTGTATTTATATTTTTTTTTATATTATTTTATATTATTTTTAGAAAATGTTTGAAGAAAGTTAGAAGATACTAAAAAACCTTGGTATTATTGGTTTTTAGTATCTTCTAACTTTCTTCAAACATTTTCTAAAAAAAAATATAAATACAAATATATATATAAATACAAATATATATAAATATAAATATAAATATAAAGATATATATATATATATATATATATATATATATATATATATATATATATATATATATATATATATATATATATATATATAGATAGAGGAGAGAGAGAGAGAGAGAGAGAGAGAGAGAGAGAGAGAGAGAGAGAGAGAGAGAGAGAGAGAGAGAGAGAGAGAGAGAGAGAGAGTAACAGGGTAAATATTTGCAAATCCAAACATATTGAGAGACATATAGGCTAATGAGAAAATAAAAAACATAACAAGTAAATAGCATAATAAATTACAAAACTAATTTTCACATAAATTATGATAGCTTTAGTATTTTGGGAGTGGTAATTAGTGAGTAATTCTTTAGCAGAATATTAGAATATACTCTGCATTGTTTTTTTGTGATTTTAAATTTATACTTGGCAGCAATGAACTGAAACTGAGTAACACAAATTGTTCTGCATAAAGGGTCAGTAGCACCTTGAAAAAAAAAAAGCAAAATATTGACCATTAGAAAAGAGTATCAGAAGGAATTTCAAGTCCGCCTCTGTTTAGGCTATACAGATAACTTCCATATTTATAATAATAATTGGTAGAATCATCATAAATTTTTATTTCGCTTTTTTGCACATAGCCAGCTATGTAAACTATAGCCACTAATGTAGATTTATTAACTGAGCTTTCAAGATCATGTATATTATCCATTCTTTTTCATCAGTAGAAATATCTCTAAAACATATGTCACAAGTATGACCATCGATACCATCAACAGGAATGTCAAGTTGTAATATCAATTTAGTATGTTGAATATTAATTTTTTCAATTACAGATTTAGCGTTTATAAAGTAAGTACCTCCAGATCCCTGTCGAAGCTTAGAAGCTTTTTCAAGTGGATCTGTTGAAAACCAACCTAATAAGACATACTTTGCTCCATTACTCAACAAAGTTTCTACGAGATCAATAAAGCCATAACATGAATGCACTATTACAATGCTAATATCAAGCGTAAGCTCTTTTTCACGCTTACCTGTAGGTTTCATAAAATTTGACAGTTCAGCAATATCTCGTAGCAGTTGTAACTGTTGATCACCAACTGAGTGGATTTCTCCGCATAATTCATTTCTAAACCGAATGCCAGCACCAGGTACTTTGACATTAACAACATTCGAAAAAAAATTATTTTTTCAATAAATACAGCAGTGCCTTCAAATGCTATATTTTCAATCTCTTAATGCAGCTACTGTTTCTTCACAAAAAACAGACAAACAAAACTTTACAGATTGTCTCTCTATTGGTTTTTGATAAACTGATTTATCTGTAAGTTTAGAGAGTTTAAAAAGACTATTACACTCAGTTTTATATAAAGTTTCTAAATCACCCCACTTAACCAAAGCCAGTTCTTTATTGTTCAAAAATTGAAGTTCGCCAGTCTTTTTTGTCAACCAATTGTTTTGTATAGATTTTAAGAGATGCACATAATCATACAATAAATATATACCTGATGTTGTTAACCATGGTTTACTATCAACTGTTTTAAACATTCCAAAAAATCTTTGATTTACACGGTTACCATCAGTAATTATTACCATTTGTGTCTTACTATTTTCAATATTATTTATCGTATCAACAATTTGTTGACATTGAGCAAACTGAAATCCAGAGGAAAGATTTGCAACAGGTTGAGCTTTGCATATAAATTCTGGACCTCCAAAAAGACATTTAATCATAAATGATAAAATTGTTTTCGCTAACTTTTCGGGGTAGTTTACAGCTTGACCAAAGCACCTCTTTGGTAAAGTAATGAAGCTTTGACATAGACCTTATCAATTAGTAGTATGGAAGTTCTTTTTAATGGACTTAAATTCATAAAAATACTATTTATGAAACTTAGGTCCTCCATTGAGCTTATTTTTGAAGTCAATCGTGTTAAATTCCTTATACTTGGCAACTTGTAGTCAATACACAAACAATCATCTAAACTTCGTCGCATAGCAAAATACTCATATGCTCTACATATAATATTTGAAGTATATAAAACTTCACCAACATTAACTTTTCTCATAGCATTAAGGTGTTCGAATAGAATATTTGACAGAAGCGAACTTTCTTTATTTTTTAAAAATCTAACTGCTTCAAATAAAGCTGATTTTGTTTTTATTAACTTTAATTTGTTTACAGCTAAAGATGAAATATTACAAGTTGTGCCATTATGGTTAGCTACAAATGAATAATCATTGAAAATTACTAAAATAAATAATGGAACACCAAGTTTGTACATTTTTGATTGTATGTGTAAACTATTTTTATTAAGCTGGAAAACAATAACATCGTTATTATCACTTAACAAAGATTGAATATCATCAAATATAAGTTCATCCTCTTTTAGAAAATCAATTAACTCATCTGGTAAAATGCTTCGAAAACCGCTTGAAGTTACAGTTTTTCTAACTTTACTTGCTGGTGTGGCTAAACAACTAGGCAGAATATTTTTAATAACAGATGGTGGGTTTAAAGGTCGTCGCTTCCATATTTGCTTTCAAAAGGTGCTTCATTTGGCCAATGCAGTTGACATACTGCTGTATAGTCTGTAACAATAAAACCAGTTCTTGGGATAGCTTCACTACATCTTTTTCTCTCCTCTAGATTCTTCGGGAATTTATAAATTGATTCTTTTGTTGTGGTTGAGTATTGATAATTTTGTTGTAGTTGTAATTGATATTGTAGTTGTAGTTGTATAAATTGTATAACAGATACACAGCATTTTAAAGGCATTTTTAAGGCATTTTAATTATTAAAAAAACTTATCGTTAGTTTGAAAATGTTATTACCTTACAATGTTAACGCCTTGAACCTTACAACGTTATCGTCTTGAAGTAGCGCTATCTACTTTATAAACTAATCAAATTTTAAAGATTTATTAAAAAAGCGCAAACACAAACTTTCGTCTAATGTTAAATGATGAAAATGTAAACACAGTATTAGGAATTGGCCTTCAGTTTAACAACTTTGTTGCGCAATGTCAAGGCCTGTTATTATAGAAAGCCGCGGTCACACATAATATAATATTCTGAAACTAATAAACAAACATCTAAATTTCTATAAGTAAATTTATTCTTAGATCATTGTCTTTATATCCTATCTTATTTTCATATCATAATCTATTATGGTATTATTTATATAACATATCACAACAATATTATTAAATTTGTGATGTTCAAATATCATATGAACATTCTCTTACATGTTCATATGATATTTGAATATAGTTCTTGAGTATATTATCTGCAAACAATTGACTGATGCAAGTTCAAATGTTGTCAAAAACTAAGCATGCATGCATGGGACACTGCAGTATCCCACAAAGAAATGCAGATTTGAAAGTCAAATTTTCTTTATTAAAAAAAAATATTGAAATAGGGGGGAGATAGGGAGGTTTTGTAACTTTTTAATGCTCCAAAACTTTTAACTTTATATATAATAAGGTTCATAAAACTTAAGGGACTTATGAAGTACATTGAGGAACAAAAACAGGATATTTACAGAAACTTTTCAATTTTTAATCTGAGGTACCTCAGTGTAATTGGGAATAAAGTCTCTGGGTCCTGTATTCAAAGTAATATGATCTAAAGTAATATATAAATTAAATAAAATACTTTAAAATGCATGCAGTTATACATATAACTCCTGATAGTTAACTATATGTATAACTAGTTATACATAAAATTTATTATATAAACTTATTTTTTAAGGTTATGCTTGAACAAATTAGTACCAATTAATTCAAATTCAAGATTTAGTTCAAGTTCAAGTTCTAATTTGTTCATTGTTTTTTCACTATTTTATATCTATATGCTCAAATTTGTTAAATAATACTAATTCTTACTACAGTAAGAATATTTATCATTGTTGAACGTGATTTTATTAGTAACTTAATTTTACTTTCAACATATTTTGACAACACCCTTTACATTTTAAATGATGACAGCTTTACTTTTCTATTGATGTTAAATTTATTACGTTTCAATAACTCAGATTGAATTTTAACTGAATTATTGTAAGCTTTGTAAGGGTTTGTTGTATATCAAATGGTGTTGTAAATAAAGTAAAAAGAATATATATATATATATACATATATATATATACATATATATATATATATATATATATATATATATATATATATATATATATATATATATATATATATATATATATATATATATATATATATATATATATATATAGTATTTAGGCTATGGGATCATCCATAAATGATGCCAGTAGATAGAGGGGCAGTGTGAGTTTAACAATAATTGACAATGGGGAGGGGATGTTGAAACCAAAATAATGTCAATTAAAAAATTGAATTAAAAAAAAAAGTAAAATATTTTATTTAAAAAAAAAGTAAAACAATTTATGCTAGCTATGAGCAGGTTTTAGAGGTACTTACACCAACAATGTGGTCTAAAAACTGCTTTTGTTGCTTGAAACTGTAGAGGATCATAGGGAAAACAATTTAAATTCAGAAATTAGCTTATTATCTGAAAGAACAATTTGTTTGTTTTTTTTACTTTTAGTACTGTTGAGAATAAATGTATAATTGAACCAGAAAAAAATTGATGGTATATGCATTTTTTATATTATATTAACAATTCAGATATACCATCATAATATGATAACAAAAACTGACATCATTTTCAATGGGAGATGGCAAAAAAAATGACTGAGTTTGATAAAGGGTGAAGGTGTTCAATAAACCGGGTCATCATCTGACATCATTATGCATAGATGATCCTATCATTTAGGTAAAATAAGTAATCAATTTGCCATATTTCTCTTTATAAAGTGTAAGAAAAAAGCATTGTTATGCTGAGAACCTACCTATTGAGCAAGCTTTGACCACCTATTTTATAAATTTGAGAGACAGAAGTGGAAGTGCGAATCGTAAAAGAACTAATAACAATGCTCTAAATTGATTTTAACTTTGTAGACTAACATTAATATAGTATTTAGAAATAATAAATGAAGTTTACATGATTTTTATAATTTATTTATTTCCATTAATTATCAGTTATCAGTCTCTATTTTATAAAATGAATTAAAAAACTATTTATTTATAGTATAATAATAATACATAAATACTAGTTTCCTAATGCTATTATCATCACAATGTTAATGGTATTCGTTTTAAAGTGAAATTTTGTATCAATTTTATTGTTTTAATATTATATATATATATATATATATATATATATATATATATATATATATATATATATATACATATATATATATATACATATATATATACATATATATATACATATATATATATATATATATATATATATATATATATATATATATATATATATATATATATATATATATGTATATATATATATATATATATATATATATATATATATATATATATATATATATATATGTATATATATATATATATATATATATATATATATATATATATATATATATATATTATTTTTATATTTACAACACCATTTGATATACAACAAACCCCTACAAAGCTTACAATAATTCAGTTAAAATTCAATCTGAGTTATTGAAACGTAATAAATTTAACATCAATAGTAAAGTAAAGCTGTCATCATTTAAAATATAAAGGGTGTTGTCAAAATATGTTGAAACTAAAATTAAGTTACTAATAAAATCACGTTCAACAATGATAAACATTCTTACTGTAGTAAAAAGAAAGTACTAACTGATAAATTTGAACAAATAAATATAAAATTAACAAAAACAATGAATAAATAAGAACTTTAACTACAACTTTTACTAAATCTTGAATTTGAATTAATTGGTACTAATTTGTTCAAGCATAACCTTAAAAAATAAGTTTTTATAACAAATTATATGTATAACTAGTTATACATATAGTTAACTATCAGGAGTTATATGTATAACTATATGCATTTTAAAGCATATTATTTTATTTAAACATTACTTTAGATCAAATTACTTTGAAAACTGGACCCAGAGGCTTTATTCTCAATAACACTGTGGTACTCCAGATTAAAAATTGAAAAGTTGCTGTAAATATCCTGTTTTTGTTCCTCAATGTAGTTCGTAAGTCCCTTAAGTCTTAAGGACCTTATTATATCTAAAGTTAAAAGTTTTGGAGCATAAAAAAAGTTACAGAAACCCATCTTCATCCTATTTTTTTCTTTTTTTAATAAAGAAAATTGGGAATTCTTTGACTTTCAAACCTGCATTTCTTTGTGGGACACTGCAGTGTCCCATGCATGCAAGATTGGTTTTTGACAGCATTTCAACTTGCATCAGTTAATTGTTTGCAAATAATTTACTCAAGATCTATATTCAAATAACTATTATATCATCCTAATAATACGTCTATTTGCACAAATCTTAATCTTTTTTCTATAAAGAAAGATAAACATTATTCCGTGGTACTTACCTACTTGCTTCCCATTCTCTATATAATATAAAATATTTTCACACAATATAAACGCAACGCAATGCAATGTCGATTTAAAAATATTTTTTTTAGTTTTTTTTTTAGTTTCCAGCTTTCAAATTAATTCCCATGCAAATCCCACAGGAAACCCACGTGGGATTTCCCATGTGTGTAAATACCATGGTTCCCACATGTAACCCATGTGGGATTACCCACATGGCTTTAAGGTGACACATTTCCATACTGATACCCCATGGGAAAATCCGTCCCACGTAAATCCCATCAATCCCACACGGAACCCACGCGGAACCCATGTGGGACGCGGTTTTAATTTTCACTGGGTATGTTGTGTTTTGTAAAAAAAAATGCAAAAAAAAATTTTTTTCAACAAACTTTTTGGGCCCACGCGGAACCCATGTGGGAAATGCCCAAATGCCCAAAAAGTTTGTTGAAAAAAAATTTTTTTTGCATTTTTTTTTACAAAACACAGCATACCCAGTGAAAATTAAAACCGCGTCCCACATGGGTTCCGCGTGGGTTCCGTGTGGGATTGATGGGATTTACGTGGGACGGATTTTCCCATGGGGTATCAGTATGGAAATGTGTCACCTTAAAGCCATGTGGGTAATCCCACATGGGTTACATGTGGGAACCATGGTATTTACACACATGGGAAATCCCACGTGGGTTTCCTGTGGGATTTGCATGGGAATTAATTTGAAAGACGAAATATTACGAAATACTCATAGCCTAAATGTATGGGTATTTCGTAGTAAAACATTCAAAGCTAAATAAGTCTGTTGGATTTTAATCCAGGATTTTCAAATCACTAATTTTGTGTTCCATATCGTCAGCCGAGAACCAAGAGGCCGTATGTCCACTTTTTATGATTCCGAGTAATCCGAAATTCAAATTTTGGGGCACAAATACTGACTGTTGTACTTTATGTAAACTATTCCTATTCTTAGATCTAATAGTAAATTAAGTCTAATTTTCTATAGAAGTGATAAAATCTTGTTTGAAAGGGTCGTTTAACAATAAAAACGTTGCAAACTGAACCTGGTTATGGACATGCAGCCTGTTGGTTTTCATTTTTATTAAGTTTATAAAATTTAAATGCTTTTTTTTTCTTTCTGAAAGCGCTTTATTTGATGACATTAAATGTGAAATATAAAAAAAATGTTTATAATTTTCGGTGGGACTTTTGCTGGTTCTATTTTTAACCTCTTTACTGGTTCGTACCTTACTTTACTACTTCGTACCTTACTTTACTAGCTTTTTTAGTTAACCTCTTTGTTAGCCCTTTAAAGTATTTATAAAACTATAATGTAGTTTTAGAGATCATAAAACTGAATAATACTGCAAACATATTTTATTTTGCTAATGAGAGTCAGTTACATTGGCACAAACACAAATGATTAATAGTACAATAAAAGTTACAGAATTTTAAATTAAAAAAAAAAAATTGTTTAAATGTTTTAAGGTGGTAGCAATAGTTACTATGAATTAAAGACTGATCCAAACAATCTGTTACAGTTAAAAATTAAATACAAAGACCCTCAAATTAAAATTTATACAATATGATCAAAATTAAAAAGATAATAAAAAGTTCATAAAATAAAGAAGTCAATAGAGCTGCAAATTGCAGAAAAGAACATTGTCCAATAGTTAAAGTAAAACACTAGTTAAATGATTGCAATACTAATGTCATATATTCATTGTCTTGAAGAGGCATGAACTTTATCATCGATTTTAGATCTTCTACCTTTTCCTTCGATATATATATTTTTTTTGGAAGCACCTTTGGTTGCAAAAATGTTTCATGATTTCTTATTATTTTGTTACCTGAACTTTGGTTTCGTGTTTTAAAGTTGACAATATTTTCCACCTTATATTCACAATCAAACGTATTCTTGTATTCCACACTCAATGGCTTATCTGGTGAGTATTTAAGTACCTTTACTTTAGCATATGGAATATTTTTAAGCAACGAATAATTCTTTGCAATAGATTGAAAGTCCATCATCTGCTCTTCTTTAATTTGAATCAACATGATTGGATTCTTTCGAGGAATGTATTTTAGTATTCTGACAAGGCCAATCGGACTGTACACTTCAGCTACTGCCATATTTTTTTCAATAATACTATGCAAACTGTCTATTTCCTGTATCACACTATGTCCTGGCTCACAAAATTTCTGAATGACTGTTTTAATTTGCGGATGATTTTGTAAGGAAATTTTTAAAGCAATCGTCATAAAACTATTTCGGTTCTGTGGTACACTAGAGTCGCTCCATAAGCAAATTTCAGTAACAAGAGGTTCATCCGCAACTATTTGATCTAGTATAACAAGAAGAGCACTAGCTATATCATTTCCTGAACGACCACTTGTAAGCTCTGACCAGAGTGCACCGTAATTTTTTTTGGATATTGAGCACTGTGCAGTCAAATGAAAAACAGTCAACTTTCGTTTGTAAAAAAAGTTAGAAACATTTGCTGTTGGTAGGTTGAACACTTTTTCCATATCGAAGCAAACAATACATTTGCTTTTATCAAGTCGATCACGATTACGTTGTTCATTAGTCTCAACTTTGTTTTTTGTGTGGATTTCATGTAATGCTGTTTCATTTAAGTTAGGTGAAGGATTCATTATCATACTTTCACATTTGTCACATCTATCTTTTTTTAATGTATGAACTTCAATATTAAACTCTGTGTTAAATATTGTTCTATACATACTTTTTTTGCAGGAACAACATTGTCTAAAACACATTTTTCACAATATTTCTCATACAAAATGGTCATATTCAGATTTTCTTGAATGTACTCTTTGTTTGTACTTTTGCGACAGTAGTGACTGTCAATTCTGGGAATGCTTTGAATATGTTTACGTACAGAATCTTTAATACTATTTGGGACAGTTCGACTAGGTACTTTACCTAGTTTATACTGTTGAGGTGTTCCTGTTGTTTTATTTTTTGTTGAGTGGTGATTTCGAATTCTTTTTTCATCAATATCTAGAGTACATAGATAAAACTCTTTGCAAACACGTATGAGTTCGTCAGAAACAATAAAGTAATATGAATAACTTTTTTTTTTCAATTTTGGATTTTCAGCCAAACGACATCTTTTTTTGTTTTCTATGATTGTAGTTTGGGAGTGGAAAAGACGCTTTTCTTGATCATTCAAAATCCAGTGTTGTTTGTGCAAAGTTTCTTGATCAGTAACACTAATTTTTATTTTACATTTGAAACGACACACTGTGTGATCTCTCTTACAATCTTTAATAAATTTCCCCCTTTGTATTTTATTGTTTGAGCCTACGTACTGCTGACCACTCTGTCTAAGTGTCTTTCTTATTTCTTTTTTCCAGGAGCTAGGGTCTCGTTTTCGTTTGCGTGTAAGATCCTTTCCAGTTCTTCTGTGCTTTCTGACACTTTCTCTGGGATTTTCCTTTGAAGAGGTATGAACAAGTAAATCATCATTTTTATCAGAATTTTGTGATTGAATCCCAGAGAGAGGTTCAGAGGAGTTGATCTGAATAGCAGGTTTTAATTGAATGTCTGCAACATCTTGTTCCTTTGAGTTTCTAAATTAATATTATAAAAATTAATATACATATACATATATATATATATATATATATATATATATATATATATATATATATATATATATATATATGTATATATTTATATATACATATATAAGTATATATTTATATATACATATATATGTATATATATATATATATATATATATATATAATATATATATAAATATATATATATATATTATATATATATATATATATATATATATATATATATATATATATATATATATATATGTATATATATATATATATATATATATATATATATATATATATATATATATATATATATATATATATATATATATATTTATTTATTTATTTAGCAACAATAATAATAATAATAATAATAATATATTAAATATATAATAGTCATAAGAAAGGAGCAGTCTGAACTATTCATAATTTCATAACTTAGAGTATTCAAAAGTTATTAGGTAACCAAAAAAGTTCGTGCGGTTTTTGGTAATTGAATTGTTTTTAGCATTTTTTACAACACCCACATCGCTCAAGGCAAGTAGCTTTGTTGCGTAATAAAACGCGTGTGTCACGCGCAGTTGCTGCATATATAGTGTAGGCTTGTAACGAGCTTACAGGAAAGGTTTTGTGTAAAGAAAGGATGGCAACCCAACCAACGATTATTCAATCTTGCTCACTTTACGAGTTCAAACTTGGAAGGAATGCAACACAAGCGGCCAAAAACATCTGCACAGCATTTGGAGAAGGTACAGTAAGTGAACGCACAGCACAGAAGTGGTTTCAGCGATTCTCTTCGGGAGATGAGTCCATCGAAGACCTGCCGCGTTCTGGACGCCCATTGTTGGTTGATGAGGATGAACTGAAGGACGCTGTCGAGTCTGACTCCAGCCAAACTTGCCAAGAACTTGCAGTGAGGTTTGCTGTGAGTGTTGAAACCATCCGCCTGCATCTGCATGCGATTGGGAAAGCGTGGAAGCTGAGTCGGTGGGTTCCGCACAAATTGTCGATCGACAACAAGAAGCAACGGCTTACGATCTGCACATCACTCTTATCACGCCACAATGTTGAGCCTTTTCTTGATTGTTTATTGACATGCGACGAAAAATGGATTGTGTACAACAATACCAGGCGTTGCTACCATTGGTTGTCCCCCGATGACCCCATCCCAAAGACACCCAAGCCCAATCTCCACGAGCGGAAGGTTTTGCTCTGCATTTGGTGGACTACAGCTGGTGTGGTGCATTACGAGCTGCTCCCAACAGGCCAAACCATTACTGGACTGGTCTACTCAGCACAGCTGCAACGAGTTCACGACCTGTTGCTTGTAAAGCAGCCTGCACTGGTGCACAGGAGAGGAGTTCTGCTTTTGTTTAAGGATAAGTTTGCTGCGTGAGGAAAGTTCTTTATCACAAAATAAATAGCACCAAGTTTATGAATGCCTGTTTTTGATCCAAGAGGATTTGTGGTCTCTACTTCATTGAAGTATATTTGAACAAATAAAGGGAAACTTTTTAGGAAATTTAAATTTAGCATATGCCATTAACTTTTAACCATTTTATAATAAAACCAATCTTCAACATATTCAAAATTAGATACTTGCTCCACTTTTAACAAACTCATGGCTTTTGGCTGTAGCAACACAAGCTTTATTGTGCTTTCAATAGGTAGGTAATAAAACAAATCTTTTACTTTGACTTGTATTTGTAGTCTTTCTGTCACGTTTTGTATCCCATCGTTCACCCATTGAATGTGGTACTGGTTCATAAAGGCCTTTATTTTTCAAATATGATAATTAACATAAAGGCCTTTATTTTTCAAATATGATAATACTCGATGTTGTGAATCAATTTCACTAAAAGGTGTTTTCCATCTGTTAAACACTTCTGCTAAGTTGTCTATAACATGCTTCTCACACTTACATTTTACTAGGTAAAACAGTTTCAGTACTTTCCAATACTGAAACTGTTTTACCTAGTAAATAACAAAGTATAACTTCAATTAGGTTTTGTGAACAGTTCTTAACAAACTCTGAAGTACTTAAAGAAATAGAACTTGAAGACATTAAAGCCATAATAAATTTTAATGCTGCTTGTGATATGCCGTGCTCATCAACATTAGGTGGGGCAACACCTTTAATTTTTTTCTCACATCCTATGTCTATTTTAATTTTACTTTTACCTTCAGAATTATGTGTTACTGGATTTTCACAACTTATGTTAAATGTTCGATCAATATTAACTACAAAACCGGTATGATCTTTATTTACATGTTTTCTTAGCATATTATATGTAGTAAACAGTTATATACAACCACCGATATTACACCAAAGTTGACAAAGCTCAGATAAAAGATGACACCGTTACAAAATTTAGTAAAAACTTCAACCTCTTTTCCTGAAAAAACCTTTTGGAAGGATGAAAGTACACACATTCTTGATCCCAAAAATGTTAAAACTAAAATCAACGAATTACGTTCAAGAAAAAAAATTGCAATTGAAAATTTATTCCAAAAGCACATGACACAGAAATGACAGCACACATTTTATTTTGCACTTTTACAGCACATTTAATATGCAAAACTCTATAAAAATAAAGAAGTAATGCTAAATCTTCTGATTTGACTAATAACTTATTCTGAAAATATATTGAAGTAAATGAATTCTGGTCTTACATGGTTTTTTTTACATGTGTTTGCTATTGTAGTCCACAATGCGTCTCTTTTGTATCTTTTCTAGTGTTCAGCAAATGAGTGGTGAAAAGCTTCTGTTGACTGCTCACTGTAAGGTCCAAGTGCAGTGTGCTTCATTTCAATGAATTCTTTGATGTGAAAGAAGACTGCATATACCTTGGGCGTCACTGAAACATTTGAAAAAGCCAGATATGAGGATCGAATTGCGTCAATTTTAATTGCATAGTGTGGATCAAGCTCTTGTTCAAAGCAGGCAGTTACAACTGCTCCAAATTTTCGAAGGGCATCAATGATACCAATAGCTTGGAATGCACAGTCAGTTTCTGCTAGTTTTTGAAGGAGATCAACATTCGTCAAAAGCTTGTGGCATTCATTGCCAGCAAATTGACATCCATGATGGGGTTGTGGTTGAATGTTTAGGTGTCTTGGCCAATCATCAGCTTTGGGCCAAATGTCTATTAGGGCCTTAAACAAGTGATTGGCAACCCCATATATCAGGTGTAGCTCCATGGAAGGTATGAGATCAAGAACAAGCTTTTGGTCAGGTCAAAGATCAATCAAAGACATATGAATGACATTCTTGTAAAACTTTGCCTTTTTCAAGTCCAATCCTGCAGATTCAAAGTCTCTAAAGCTCTTTCTGATAGAGCCAAAAGTCCAAGGCTGCCCAGGAAATGAAAGATGTTGACAATCAGCAGTACACCATGTGCAGGGGTGAGTGCTGGAGTGTGTTTGTAAAGCACAGACAATGTTTGCAACCTTTAAGTCACAAGAAATGAAGAAGTTTGTAGAGTTGGCTTGAATCAATGAAAGCAATTGTCTAATATTTTAATATGTTTCTGACATGTCTTCTGCAACTGCAACCAAAAGCTGTCGTTTAACTCCACAATCTTTAGCATGTGGTGCAGTGAGCAATCGCTTGCTTGGGGGAGAGTGACTGATACCACTTGTGTCAATTATTCTCAGACTGACTTTCAGGAATTCACCTCCACCATCTATTCCAAGCTTGACAATGTTATCAGAGCATGATTATTGAGACTGTTGAACTTTATTCAAAAGCTTTTTCAGGTCATTGCAATGAACAATAGTTTTTGACTTTTTTGTGTTTGAAGCTTTTTCAGTTGACACATCAATGTCAGTTTGTGTGAAATGATCTGATATATGTCTTCCAAAGGCATCAAACTTTGCATGAATATTGATTTCAATAACTTTTGTTCTGCTGACTTGATTGATTGTTGATGCAAGTTTTTTTAACACTAGAGTTTGACAAATTAGTATTCACCTGATTAGTGACAAGGTCTTTCACTGTCATGATTGGAGCATTGTCAAAAAGTTTGGCACTGGAAGATCCTAAAATACAAAACAATTAGTTGAATAGTGTAACAAAGCTTAATAATATCAAAATTTCACTAAACCAATTTGACATTAAATTTTATATGATGTGGGGTTCTATTATTTTTATAGTAAATTTTATATCTTATAAAATTAAAATGATATTAACAATTTACCTTTTGTGATTGGGAGAGTTCTTCCATTTTGTTATGCAACTCTGATTGTTCCATGTGGAGATGTATCTTTTGAAGAAATCACTGAAGATGTAATCTGTTCTGCCAATGTTTGGTCTTTTGTCACAAGGGTTTGCATATTTTTTCTAAATGTTGCCTGATTGCACTCATAGGAAAGGCCTCTGCCAACAAGAGCAAGATACTCTGAGCATCTTCTGTGAGTTTTTGCTGCTGATGATGGCATCGGATCAGTACTGAGTAGATGTTTTTCATTCAATTTTAGCTTTCCAACTTTGCAAATAAGACAGTCACAGTTTTGTTCTCATGTCTCTGGTCTGACTTGAATACTCTTGTAGTTGAAGATAGGTGGCAAGAGGACAGGCTGGCCAGAATCCTTTTTCCTCAGTTTCACTCTGCAATTCTCACATATTCACTTTGGGACTTAAATATCAAAGAAATCAATTGCTTTATTAAGTAGAGAATGAAGTTTTTCAATGATGAATGTTGTCACTTGACTATCAAACTTCTGAAAGCAAAAGAAGCAGTCAACTTTCCTGTTTTCTTCATGTGGTCTTGCAGAATTTGCCATTTTTAAAAATGTAAGTCTTTTTAAAATTCACTAAATTAAATTTTTAAGCACTCTAATTTAAAGTAGCACTTTCCTAGAATTTTAGTTTGAGCTCATTACATGGTTGTGCTGTTAGTATTTGAGTCAAATATGCTTATGGTTTTAGATAGATATAATAAGTGAATTCTTTTACATAATTTTCAACAGAAAAACATGCAAACTGGCTTTCCTAATATACTGTAAAACTATTGCCTATTTTGTGACAATCAATTTGATACAATGCTTTGCAATTTAATTAGGTGCTGTAACTAATTTGAAAGTCATCTTTTAGTTTTAATAATACTGAAAAAATGCAAATATATTGTTCACTATCATTTCAGTAAGTAGTGCTAATAGAGTAAATTTCAATCGCAATTTTTTTTCTCGGACGTAATTTGTTGATTTTGGTTTTTACATTTTTGGAATTAGGAATGTGTGTACTTTCATCCCTGCAAAGGATTTTTTCGGGAAAAGCGGGTTGAATTTTTTTTCTAAATTTTGTAACGGTAATGAACATTTCTCAAGTGATTTATGTAACAAGCAACATTTCAAAAATCTTTGGGGCAAAGGTAACAACACATTGACATCCTTAAAAAAAAGTAAATAATAATATTAATTTTTGTGCTGCAATGAGAGACTGAAGCTTTATTGCTTCACCCATTTTTATTCCAATACAATGAAATAAAACAGAGTTCATTTGCAAATATGCATGTCCGTCAATATTTTCACCTTTAAATATTAAGTTTACGAAAGATAACATTTTCAAAGTTATTTTAATTAGTTAAATTTATGTAGTATATACTTACTCGACAATTTAGCTGTTGTTTCCACAGAAATTCCTTTTGAAATCAAATGATTAATTAACTCTCGAGTGTTCAAATTTTTTAACATTATCGACCGGTGTATACGAATATTATACCGGACCACACCGGACAAACACCGGAACATAACAAAACAATTTTAGTAGAGCGAAACATAAGTAGGTTTTATTTGTGACATATATACAATAAGGAATTATATAATTAAAAAAAAAACTTTAATTAAAAATGGCGCTGTGGAGTATTCATGCTTTGACTTACTAAAATAGGGAAAGGCGCAGTAGAGTGTGCATACATCGACTGACTAACATAGGGGACAGGCGCATTGGAGTGTACATGCAAATGCAAAGGGTTTTTGGTTAGGGAAGGCAGTTCAAAAGGATAACTTATAACTCTCGTAAAAAAGCCTACCAGCCTGCTTAAATCCAAACAGATATTTAAGAAAATTAACTCTTTTTTCAAAAAACCAAAAACATTGATGGTATTGTGTTTATATTTCAGTAGTCCGCCAGCTAATTGCCTTGTGGACTACTTGACAAGAATTACATAGAAATATTTACAACGTTTTTTCTGTGCTTTTTAAGTCGAGAAACGGAGCATCAAGAATAAGCGAGTTTAGAAAAGTAAGAAAAAAGTAAAAAGAAAAGACAAAAATTTAAAATAAAAAAATAAAAAGTTTGGGTCTTTCAAAAAGTATAAGGTTTTTTTGATTTAATTCAAAAATTGGTTTAATTTATTTTCTAGTTTTTTGTTTTTGTTTATATCTCTTATTTCTTTACTTTCATTTAAAAAATAGTTTAATTTGTTGTTTTCTTTAGCAATATTGTGTTCGATCTGAAGTACTTTTTTAATTTTAGATATATATGCTCTTAGAAGGCTTATTCTCGCGCTCATACTTCTCTCATGATAAGCTCTCATTCGTATAGAATAAATATAATACAAAAGCTTGTCAAGCAATAAATTACAAATATAAAATTTTGAGATTTTGAATAAATTACAAATTTAAAAGTCTTTTTAAAAGGTTTACTGCTAGAATAGATCTTATTTAGCAAAGATTATTTAATTAATGGTTGTACTTTTTCGCAGCTGTATATCATGTGAGATAGAGATACTGGGGACATTCACTGGGGACAAAGGCCATCAGGTACATGACCTTTGCGTTGATGATGGATTTTGTGGGTAGCGATGGAGTTTGTGGGTAGCGCAAAATGAATTGCTTTATATTTTATTTCGTTTGCTTTGTTGTTGTTATTTCTTTTGAAAATGTTTTGAAAGAGGAGGGATCATTCCTTTGAGGTAACCGTCATGCTCTTTTCAAAATCAGAGTTTCACTTTGTAAACAGGGTTGTTACACCCAAACTATATTTCTTTTTCATAAGAAAATCGTAAATTGATTTTGATGTTAGGTCGGTAATCAAAACCGGTTTTAGGGGTGTATAAAGTTTCTTAGGGTAAAATTTGATTTATTGTGGTCATAAGATTGACCTTCCTTTTTAATTTTTTTTTACAAACACGTGAAATGGAGTTTTTTTAAGTGTTGTTTTAATTTTTTTAAATGTTGTTTGTTTAAGACCAGTTAATTGGTGATCCAAGAAACCAGGTACAAAAACCTTTGCAGGATCAGATATTTTGGATACTTGGTTCAAATTAGTTTCTTTTTTAGGTTTTAGAGTCTGGTAGTTTTTGTCTCTAATAAAATTGTTATAAAAAATGGACTGGTTGAGGATTTCCTCAATGAACACATTTTTTATGTCGCTCTCGCCGTTAAAGAAGTGACTCCAATTTTTAATTAGTTGCTGGTAGAACACAGGAGTATTGTAACACAGGAATATTGCAACACAGGAATCATTTACTCTTGTGGAAGCCTGTTAATTTATAATATATTTAGTATAATGTAGTGATTGATTTTAGCAAAGCATAGCTTTATTAATTGTATACTTAGCAGTTTAAATACTGATTATTACAAACAGCTGATCTGAAAAGTGGTCTGTCTATTGCTGAATTGTTTCTAACATTTAAAAGACATTTTGATATTTATATTGCAACTGAATGATTTGATTATTTTTTCCTTTGTTACAAAGAATTGTTTAAAGTATATATTTTTTTAAACTTTGTTAACCTAACAAAGCTTGAAATAATTCAAGCATTTGTGTTATTAAAAGCCTGTCAGGAAAAAAAATAAAAAAAGAAATTATACGTTGATAAATAGATAATATAAGTGGATAATGTGTCTTGTTTATAAATAATATTTGTTTCCTTATTAAGCGATCGTTAAATATACTGTTACTTAATTTTAAAGAGTCACTTAATTTTATAAAAACATTTTACAAGACCAAAGTTAAGAAGTTATTAATTCCAAAGGTATTTTATTATGAATTTTTTGCACAAGGAATAATATTTTGAGCTTTGTTTTTTTTGTTCAGTAGTTTTTAAATTTTTTTTAGTTTTTTTTTACATTAAGCTTACTTTTATTAGGTTTTTTTTTTTTTTTTTACTATTTATTAGGGTGTTTTTTTTTAATTGTATCTCCATTGTCTTTTTTTCTCATTTAATGCTATGTGTTTTACCTCATTGTGGCATTTGAAATAGTTTTAGTCACTTTTTAGGGCCAGATGGAGATCAATTGTTCTAATTTAAATATGCAACTCTAGGAGCCCAAAAACTATTTTTCTTTTTAAAAAACATTCTTTAAAATACGATAATCATTATTTAAACAGCCAATAGAGGCATTGATTGAAATTGCCCTAAAAAAAAAAATTTATATTTGAAAAAATATTTATTAACAATTGTTAGAAGTTATTTGTTGATTAAAAGCAATACCAGTAATATTATGGAGTATCTTATTTTTTAAGTTACAAAACAAAAGAATTGCAATTAAAATTCCATTCATTCCATTTTGTACAAATAGTTGGTTCTTAGAGATTTTCCATCAGAATTCTGAGAGTTATGAAGTCAAAAACGAAAAGAGTATGAGCAAATTTTTTAAAATTTTTCATTGTGTTACTAATAACACTAAATTCTTTTAAGTTAATTTGCTATGCTTTAACTTTAGCTACACAAATTTAAAATTAAAATGTACTTTAATAAGGCATCTTTTTTAAAATTATAAGTGAAAAAACATATCAACAAATTAATACCAGCACACATTTATTGTTAAAAAAATTTAGTTTTCTGACAAAGCTTTTGGAAAAACATAACTTTATTCTGTGTTTCAATCTTGAAAAGTTGCAATTTATTTTCTTATTATTCAATTGCAATGTATTTGCAATTGCTTTATTCTGTATTTTTCAACATGAAATATTGCAAAAGTTCTTTGACTTCTTGAATTATTTTTTTTGTCAAAATTAAATATTTGACAAATAATAAATTAAAGTTGCCAGCTCCATTACCTGAGTAAAGCAATTAATGGAGATAAATCTCCAAGAAATTTATTTAGTTAGCGGTTACAGGTACCAATTGATGGTACAATTGTTCTAAAAGTTTATGGTAATGTCAGAAAAATTTAATTTGTGCATCTTTAGAAAACCAGAGAGATACAAGCAAAATGTGGAATTTTGGAAGATATATTTTTAATTGCAAGTTTCTAAATATAGTTTTATGATTCTTCAAAACATTGTTGTTTTGTTGGCGTTTTATAAATAAATTTTAATGTATTTTAAACAGAGCGACATTTTTGTTTCTATGCATCTTAATGACTTGTCATAGCATGATGGTTAATTATAAATTTATTATGTTGATTTTTAATGAAATTTAAATAAATTTCTAAAAGATTTAGATTATTTTAGACTCATTTAGATGATTTTTACATTGATTTTATATTAGCTGTATTACTAAGTGCATAACTTTGTATGTAAAGTGTTAGTGTTTTGTTAAATTTTGTTTTTAAATAAATTTATTACTATTTTATTATATTTAGTTAGTTGATCTTTGTTGCTTGGATACAGGGTATCTGCAATTTTCATACAGTATAATTGCTGCATCAGCACTTTATCATATGTGGGGAAAAGATATCTCTGACATCACAGGTAATTTATACTGTTATGTCTTTTTTCAAATTTTAAACTTATAGTTTTTCAGTACTAAATAAAGATTTGATTAAAGATCGCAGATGTCAATGTTATTTTATCATATGACTTTTTACAACCTGTTTAAGAATATTTTAAAATTAACACCTTTAACTAACTTTTATATGACTTTTTTTGGTAATTTTCATAAACTTTGTGTTCTAAATGAAATTTTATAACTTATGTTAAGTACTTTAGTCAGTGGATAAAACGTTTAAAAAGCTGAGATTTTTGTTCAATTTATAAAAATTATTTATTCAGGAAATTTTATTAATATTATTTTAGTTATTAATTAACTATTATTATTGTTATTATTACTTTTCATGATTTCTGCATTTCTAAAGAAATTTTAATATTATAATTTCAAAGTAATTCTTACTCAAAAATAGTCTCAAAAGTTATCCTGCATAGATAATATTTGTTTTACAAATATATATTATCAATTTGTATTTTTCTAATGAAAGTCCATAAAAATTTTTTTTAGACATGCTTTTTAGAATTTCGTTAAAAATTAGTGATAAAAAAGTTGTTTAAAGTAAATATTGTGCAATTACTTGAATAATTTAGGACATAAATACGAAGAGCTTTATCCTTGAGACAATGGTTGACACCATTTGCCAAAGTTATTCATATGCAACCAATAAAACCTGTTAAACAATTCGAAAAGTACTGTATACTTTTAAAAGTCAAAAATAAATTTTTCAAATAAATAAATTTTTAAATGTTTAATGCGTAAACAAGTTTTTTATCATGCATAAAAGTGTTTAATACTTTTCCAGGTTTCATCTGATAATGCTCATAACATTCAAGTGCATAATAATGCAATACAATTATTAGTAAGTTTTCTTTGTTTCGTTTTTGTTAATATAGTATTAAAATAAATAAGTTAGATTTGTTAATAGTTATATATAAGTAAATTAATATAGTATAGAAATAAATAAGTTAGAAATGCTAAATTTCTCCTTTTTTTTAAATAACTTTAGATATTGAATGTATAAATATGTGTTTTGTCATGTGGAAACACATTTTTAAAACTTTCAGATTTTCTCTGATAACATTCTGATAATCTGAAAACAAGTACTCAATAATGCAATTTATGTATGCAATATTTAATTCTTGAATATTATGCTTGCAATAGTCTGTTTTATATATAATAGTTGTAGCTTCTCTAATACTTTGTTCTGCACATGTCTTACTGAAATAGTCCTAAGTTACTTCAATGCTTCATTTTGGTTTGTGTGGTTGGTATTTGCCTGTTAACGACATTTATCAATATATTTTATGTTTGTTTTGGATTAGAATGAGCAGAATATAATTACTGTATAAATACTCAAAGTCATTGTTTAATACTAAAAATAAAATAGACTTTTCGTAGCTATATTGGCAAATGTAAGACTTATAATGGTTTTTCCAAATTGCAAAAGATGCAATTTAGCTTAAATTTTAATGATTCAATCAAATTTAAATCTATTAAAATTTCAGATAGTTAAATGTTAACATTCATATAGAATTTAATTTTTCAAACCATGGATTAGCTTGAGTTGTTAATTACTGTCTGTTAAAAAATGTGTTAAAATAACTAAAAAAGTGTTGATGCAGTTTATTCTAAATTAAAAAAGTGTTGATTTGTTGACATCATGCATTTCTACTAATGGAGTTTTCATAATGCAGAAACTGGGGGGTTAAATCAATTATCATCAACAGTTATTCATTGTGCATGGTATTCAACTAAATATGTAATACATTTGAACAAAAATACTGTCATTTTCTGTCAAAAAAAGCTGCTAATAACCTTGTAAATAATAAATAACCTTAGATTTAGCATATAAATTAAATACGAGAAATAAATAAGCGTTAAATGAGCAAAATCTTAACAAAACCTAGCTTCTAATCTGCAAAGACCAAACAATAGCTTTGGCCGAAAAACCTAACAAGTGTTGAATTGGAGCAAATATTTTTAGCAAATCACAACAGTATCACCAATGATTATCTCTTGAGAATGACACTCTGAAAGCCCTTTTCTTCCTTCAGGCATACTTTACAAAGGAGAAAATAGTAACTTTATAGGCTCATAATTAAGATTATCTGTATAAAAGTTATAAAGTATAAAAAAAATAAAATTAAGATTATCTGTATTATAGTTCTTGTAAAGTATAAAAAAAATAAACTTAAAATTTTATTCATATATATATATATAGTCTTCTCCGTTTAGCTTTTTGCGCTTGCCGCACGCCAGTAAATACTTTGGCGAGCACATAAAAAAGCGCTTGCCATAAAAAATAAAAACGTTTTTTTTTAAATTACAAAACTTTTTTGTTTAACTTTTATGAAAAAAAAATTTTTTACCCTTATTTTTTTTGTGATTATTTTACCTAGTATTTATTCAAAATTTTTGCTATTTATTTTTGTTATTCATTTTTTTCTCTATTTTAATTTTAATTTAAATAAAAGGGAAAAATAATTTTTTAAATCGCGCAGGCTAACTTTAAAATGACCATTCTGCCAGCGCTTTTTTTACGCTGACATTAAATTTCAAATGGAGAAGACTGTATGTGTGTGTGTGCACAATTTTTTTTTTTAATCAAGTTTTAATAGCAGTATTTGAATATTTTAGTACCAAATTGCAAAATGATATTGGTATCAGATGCACTATACTCACTTGAGCAAAAAATGAGTTTTTCATTTCTGGGTTTCAGCCAGCGTTCCATAATATAAAAATTTAAAAATAAACTTGTCAAAGCTTGTCTAGCCCCTCCTGAATTCAATCACTTGCAGTTAAAATTTGTTGCTTCTGGTATATCTTTTGAAGGAATATTTTAACAATTTGGTTCATGGCGTTCTTCTCAAAGACATTAACAAATGCCAAAAGGAAACATGCAATTGTTAAAAAGGATACAGCGGCTATACTAGAATGCTGCAGAAACATAATCAACTCTGTTTAGAATACTAATATTACAACAGACTAAAGGTCTGTTTCATTTATCTTTAATAAACAAGTTTTGTCTCAAGTCAAAAATGATAAACTTACTTCGTTGCTGTTGCTTGTAACTAGTAGACATTGCTAATTGCTATCTTATACATCACTGTTAAACTCAAAACCTACCTTACTCTTCAACCAAAAGCAAATAATAAACTAGTATACATTAAACTAACTAAACTAGATCATTTTATTTAGGCATCAAGACAATCCAAAGAGGATTCCATGACTTTTTACAGGGGGCAAATAAGAAAAAAGGATATCCCTTTGTTGACTTATTCCAGCTGGTAAAAAGATTGAATTATTTTGCTCAAACTAGATTTCAAAATAAAATGATTGGTCATATTGACCAAGATCTTGCTCCACTGCAATAGTTAGGCTTAAATAATTCATCAGAGATGCACAACCAACTCAACGTCATGTGAACTGAGTAGTTAAGTTTTTATTTCCGCTAATAATTACATTTCTATATAATTGTAGAACAGAATGATTTAATTGAATTTTAGAGTAATAATGGAAGATAACTTTATAATAAATTACTTAAAGTGTACAAACTCTGTGACAGCTGCAATGGAGATAATTTAAGAGTTATTCTCAATATTATATGGTCAAAATATCTAAATGACTGTTACTTCTTCATAGTTCAACTTGTTTCTCGCTGACATAAAAACTTATATAAAGCGGAGAAAGCCGTTTATAATAAAATATGTTTATTATATAAATATAAATAATAAAATATGCTATTTATAATAAAAACTTAAGCCCCTAACATTATTTCTCATCGTTTATGAGTAGTCTCTTTCGAGAACAATTTTTAGTAATTACATACTTCCGTTTTTAACAAAATATTTTATATGTAGTTATAGTCTAAAGTTTATATCTAGTTTAGTATCAAGGAATTATTTATAGAGGTGTAAAAGGTGTTAATTGTGTTGATTGTTTGATTTGCGGATTTAAAAAATTGAAATTGAAAAGAAGTTTATAAAAAACAAGAGGCTAAATAAGAAAAGACACAAACTATTTAAGAATTTTAAGATACTAACCAGACATTTTTAAGTAAAATGGTTAGAAATGATTTGTGTAAGTTTTGATCTCAAAACTTATACAAAATGTAATGAGAAAAGTGAGATATTAAAATTAACTTACGCTCTATATAAGTTTTCGATTTGGTAGTGAAATTAAACGATATATTTTGCAACTTTTTGAAATAATATTTTATTTGTTTTTAGGACTTCGCTCATTCGCAAATGATAAATATTTTATCCTGTCAACAATCACCCAAAAACTAGTCCTCTAGTAAAATGTAAAGGAATACTGACTCCTCCTCAAAGTACTGAAAAAGAATTGCTCTTGTTTTTATGGTGATCCGACAGTGGTGGGGAAATATGTTAATTTATTACTCGTTAATTTAGTCGTTTTTCTAAAATGGCTTCAACACAAGTGTAGCAGCTTAGTTCTGCAACGTTTGCAGTTTTATGTTCTGTGTTTTAAAACCGTGTACAGGCGTGACAAATACTTATGCATTATAAAAATATTATAAAAAGCTTCGTAAATTACTTTAAATTATTTTTCGACTTCGAATGTAAATACATATCTATAAGTTTGTTTTTTATTTACGAATTTTTGAAACAAAGACTTACATCAAAAATATTTTTAAACGATTATTAATGATGCTCCATTCTGAGTTGTTTGATGCTCCATTCTGAATTGTTTGATGGCTTTTTAAAGTTATTTTTTTACTTACTTTTTGTTCGATGTTTTTATCGATCTTATAAATGAAATATATTTAAAAAAAAAAGAAACATGTTTGGCTGAGTTTTTGATTTTATTGCGTTGTTTTTTAGTTTGTGAATTTGTAAATTTTAATTATATATTTTTTTTCTTTTAATTTATTGTTTATATTTCAACCTCAATAGCTCAGGCATAAAGTAATGTTAATTTATTTTATGTCTGATGACGGTCTGAGCTATTCAGATTGAAATTTTTAAAATAAGTTTAAAAAAGTAGTTAATACGCTGCTATTTTTAATGTTTCTCTCCAGATTTTAGTATCATTTAGAGTTTAAACGTCCAATTGGAACACATTCCGAATAGACAGCTACTTTTTTTTTTTTTTTTGCAATTATAAATTTAAATACAACGTATAAAATCATTTAGTTTTATTAGGACAATAGTAACGTAATATGAAGCCTATCTGATAACCATTGCAATACGGATGTAAAATTATTTACGTATTTAGCTTTAATCGATTTAATAAAATCTAAATAAAAAGCTGCTATTGCTTTGTCGCGTGGCAAATAGGTCGTGGAAGTTTTAATTTCAATTTAAGCAATATAGATTACAAAATGACTTGAAAAAGAATTTAACAAGTCTTTTATTTTTCTATTATCAAAGCTATTGTCAAAAACAAATTATCAGATGAACAAAATCGAGACGACGCTCATAACTGCTATTAGTGTGATGGGGTTGTAGATGTTAATTTCATGTTTTTTTTTTTGAAAATCCTAAGATTCGGTTTCTACATTTTTTTATTTTGATGTATGCAAAGATATAATTTTGAAAATCTATACACATAAAAATTCTTCAAATATGAATTAAAGTAACTAGGGTTATTATCTCGCCACCAGATGTGGACGGATAGCAACTTGTGTCAGCAAAAAATATTAAATCAAAACAATTTATTGTTATTGAAAAAAGTTAGATTTTCCGTTATTAAACAAGAAAGCAATGAAACGATGTACAATATGTTACGCAACGCATCTCGTTTTTTTTAACTTCAAAAGATTATACAGAGAAAAAATTCAGCTGGATGTTAAATGACCTGATTTAGATGAGTATAATTGATAGGCTGCAATTTTTATATCAGAGAGTTAAACCACTTAAAATGTAAAATCTCCTAAATTAGGATAAACTGTTGACTTTATCAGGCAGCTTGAAGAAATATCTTCCTTTAGTACACAAAACATTGTTGAGAGTGGGGAACTCCTTTCAGTAAACAAAATTGATGAATATAAAAAATGCTATTTGTTATTCAGTTATCCTGAATAACACTCAGTGAAGTGTAAAAAGTCCTGACCAGAAACTTCAAAAATGACTTCTATTCAAAATTGATACCAGAAGTCAAGTCACAGTTTAACAAAAAAAAATTTCGAAATAAAAAACGTTAAATCTAAAAAATAGACTGAAACAATTTGAAGATACAATTGGAGCACCTAAAACAAAAATTAAAAAAAATAAATTAGAGTTATAAGGAGGTTCTAATCATTGCACTTCTGAACCCAGAACCCTAAGTTTGAAAGTTTCTATAACCCGGAGAAGTTCTTTTTTGAAAGAAAGGGTTCTGGGAATCTCTTCTCAGAAGCTCTTACGTTCAGATCTTATGCTAAATATGATCCACAACACCTGATTATATTTAGCATCAGAAATAGAAACTTTATTAGGTGTCTTCAAGTTAAAATTAGAAAATATATGCTCTGTAACTATTGATAATGGTCCGAACAAACGTACAGAAGAATGGAAGACTTTATAATGATAAAATAGAAATTTTTTATTAGAGGGAGAAGAGAAATTTAAGAACGACAACAATAGTTGAAGCAATTCTTGTCACGACGAGTTGCAGCAATGATGACAATTCTTGTCAATACGAGTTGCAGAAAAAGGTGATAGTGATAAAGAATCTGATATAGAATTATTACAAAACTAAGAAAAATTAGATAAAAGTGATGAAAAAATATTTGAAATCAGATGATGAAGAGAGATTATTGCAAAATGCATTTACATGTTTCATTTAAATTTAATTATACAGAAATTTTAGTAAATGTATCAGGATGTTCAGCTCATACTTTGGAGTTAACGGTACTGAAAAATTATTTAAAAATAATGGCTTTATCAATAGATTTTGAACTGCTCCAAAAAATTAGGAACACCATAATATTAAAAAGAATTGAAAAGTAGGAATAAGCTTCACTACTTGTTATTGTCAGAAAAAAAATCTACCTATATATGCAGATTACAAAGTTGGTGTTAACCTATAGTTTTGCTGAAATTCATACTGTATTTTAAATAATAATGAGCAAATTGGAAGAATCAAGGGTA
>NC_088927.1:51937500-52002500 GCF_038396675.1 Hydra vulgaris | reverse complement strand
TTGAAAATCTGTGGCAAAATACCAATTTCAATCCGTTCAAGAGAGAGACACTTTTTACGCGTCAAAAGCGGAGGTTTCGGAATTTTATCTCCAAAGGAGCAAAGCCTTGCACTTCACCTCAAAACACTCTTTCAACTTGAAGAATGCGGAGAGGATAAAACTTACAATTATTACTTTTTTTAAAAGTATTGGTTGGCAAGTTCACTTATAGAATTTACAAACTAAAAGTGGATTTTTTTAAGGCAAAACACTTTTCCAAAACACTAGGACAACAAACGTCTTAGTGCTACGAAATATCTTCTTTCGTTTTTTACACAATAGTCTACCTTCTGCGACCTTGCTGGCTAAAAGCACAAGGCAACAGATCGTAAAATTAACAAATGCAAAACTTGTGGTGAAATTAAGGACAACATTCATATCTATGCCTAGAGTCCCCCTCTCTGTTAAAATATGGGAGTATTTTAAACATTTTTATTACTCCTTAACATCCTAAACCAATTTTTTTCTGATAAATTAATTTTCTTGATTGAAACAGGGAATTTTTCGGAGAAAAACCAATACTCCTGTTGACACTCACTTAAACCACCATGGGTGCAATATGGAACAGCAGATACCACCTTATGGTTAGCAGCACAAAAATTGACCCAATGGCAGTGATAAGGGTAATAATCAGGAGCATCAAGAATATTATTACTTTAAAACATAATTATCATGTCCGTAGAAACACTGCGAACATTTTATGTCAATATTTTTGTATTAAGAACGTTTTTTGCCAAGAATGAAAACATGAAACTAAACATATGAACTAAAATTAAATAACGACTCGTAGCAAGATCTGCATGTTTAGTAAAGATTTCCTTCTCTCTGCAAATTCTTTTTTTATTTTTTACAACAAAACTGTTGTTACATATGATTAGACAATCACTGCCAGCCGTTACTTTACGATGTATTATTTTAACATGTAAGTGTTATCTATTGTATTCGTAATATAAAGTTTGTGTTATAGTCCTGTAACTTTTTAATTTGTTTTAATAAAAATTTGTTTTACTTTAAAAGAAACATCCTTTAACCTATTTTGAATATCCCCTTTTATATCTTTATTTAAACTCTCTATTTCTTTCCGCACCACGGCTGTATAACAAAAAATAAAAAATACAATAAAATATAAAATCAAAAATACAAAAAAATATAAATCCAAAAAACAAAGAAAAAAAAATTATAAAATAAAATAAATAAAATGTAGAAAATGTATATATATATATATATATATATATATATATAGATATATATATATATATATATATATATATATATATATATATATATATATATATATATATATATATATATATAAACTGTTGTAAAACTTATATATTGTAAAACCTTATTATCATTGTAACAAGATTTAATGCATTTTCATAAAATTGTAAATATTTTTTGTTTTATAAAGAAAAAAAAAAAAATATCGGCGCACAATAAGTAGGAAAATATAATAATGTATGAAAATATACTATATATATATATATATATATATATATATATATATATATATATATATATATATATATATATATATATATATATATATAATATATATATATATATATATATATATATATATATATATATATATATATATATATATATATATATATATATATATATATATATATAAGGTAAGTATGTGTATTAAGGCCCACCTAAAAAAATGAAAATGTAAAGAAATGCTGATTTTTTTTTGCTGCCAGTGATAAAACCAGATAACTCTAATATTTTAATGTCGAAAAAAAGTTTCACAATTTATTTTTTCCCTAAGTTTGGATTAGTGGGCCTTATTACCCGCCGGGCCTTAATACCCACACTTACCTTATATATATATATATATATACATTTATATAATGTATGATGTAATATATTATATTGTGTAATATATAATTTACTGTATATGAATTATAGTATGTAATATACTGAAAAAACACAAAAAAACTAACAGTTCTATTTGTGTTAATAAGGTATGCTTCTTAAAAAATTAGTTATATAAAACGAGTTATTAATCATTGCGGAAGAATTTTAATATGGCAAAAGTTATGCTGACGTCCTTCCTTCTGGAAATACATCTGTTTAAACGATAAGCAATCGGTAATTTAACTCAAAATGTTTGCCAATACGGTAAATAAAATTGTAATATTAATGATTTTCTTTCATTCTAAGCAGAGAAAAATTACTTGGAAATGTTTGGGTTGTTACGAGGTGCTACTCCAACAACCTGTTCGAGTTTGAGGTAACTAACAATTCCTCGGCGGCATCTTTCCTTGAAACCAATATAGAAATCAAAAGTTGTGTATCAAGTTTTCAGCAAAAATATATTCGTAAGGTACACGTTTTAGTACAGAATATTGCAATTGGCACACGTGGAATGCCTGTCAAATCGCTATTGTTCTGCTTGGTATGTACCTAGCTGCAGGAAGAGGGAAGTTCGATTTTTTCTGTTTGCAAAAATGCAAAACTCACGGAAAGATATTTTTACTGACATCATCATAATTATTAAGAACAAAAAGAAACCCAAGAAAAGTCTTTTACCCCGATACTAAAACGTTGATGGACTCACTCTTAGGTGCAAACGCCAAGGCCAATCCAAATCTAACCCTCCAAAATCAGCAGAACCAACCATTACACCCTCAAATTCAATACAACCTACTGTATTGAAGATCAGCAGCGCAAATGTAGACATTGATGTTAACAAGGCATAGTTGACATCAATGTGGACATTAATGCTGAAAAAGAAAGTCCTTATGGAAATTAAGGCGCATAGGCAAAAAAATTGAACTCTTAATGAAAGATTGGCAAACTAAAAAACGGTCCTATAAGTCAATTTTAAAATGTGAGACAACTGCAAACTTTTTTTTAGGGCTGAATTACAGCAATCAAAAAGATTAAAAATAAAATCCAACGAAAGCAAAGGAACAATAACCCGAATATAGAAAGCATCAAAGAAAAACGCAATGTTCTTTTCTTGCTCAAGTTTTCAGGAGCGTTTAATTGCACGATACAAAAACTAATCAAAGAAGGAGAAAAACCTTCATAATTAATGTATAAATTGGAAAAAACTCAACAGCGGAACAAGTCAACTACCAAAATCTGCAAGAATGACGGCACATTGACGAGTGAACCTTGTGAAATACTTAACTCCCTATAAACATATTATAAAAACATTTACACCAAAACAAACTTATGCATAGACAGTTAAAACTGTCTTGTTACACATCACTAAACATTTGAGTACTAATGAAAACCAATTTTTGAACACCCGCCAAACCGTAGCGGAACTAAAAGAAGCCCTTTTTAATTTTGAAAACGGAAAATCTCCGGGCTATGACAATTTTCCAGATGAATATTACAAAATTATTTGACACATTTTAGAAAAAGATTTTGAAGAACTTGTTTTTCGAAGAAAACAATACCAGCCACTCGATGAAAAAATCAATATTTTTACTGGTTCCCAAACAAGGAGATCTTACAAAATGCAAAAATTGGAGGCCCATATCTTTAGTCGGCGCTAATCACAAAATAATCACAAAAAAGCGCTGGCCCTAAGACTTGCAAAAGTAATGGGGAAAATTATAGAACCAAATTAAGTTTGCGGAATTACAGGTAGAAACATTTTTTCAAATTTACATCTAATACATGATCTAATAGATTACGCAGAATTTTTAAAAATACCAAGTTTTATTTTGACAATAGATCAAGAAAAGCCGTTTGACAAAGTCAATCGTGCGTTTCTGCTCCAAATTCTCCTCAAATTCAATCTCGGAAAAAATTTTGTATTTTTAATTAACACCTTATATTCAAAAACTTTGGCAACTTTTCTGAATTGTGGTTTCCTGTTGATCTCCTATCCAACGGAAAAGGGATTTAGACAAGACAATCCTCTCTTTTGCTGTATGCCTTTGTTGCTGAAGCTTTGGCTTTAGTGATCAGAGAGGACTGCAGAATAGACTGCTCTCCTCTGCCGGAAAAATCGAAACCTCTGAAATTACAGCAGCACGCAGACAATTCGAAATTTTTTGGCAAGGACGTTAAATGTGTCCGCTATTTCTTTGAAAACATAAAATTATTCGAAAAAGCAAGAGGTTAAGTGATCAACGCCTCAAAAACCAAGGGTCTTGCTCTTCGGGGTTTTGATCCCAAAATGTACAGAGAATTGGATAACATAGAGTGGAACAATAACACCGTTTTCAAAATTTTAGTTGTTACTTTTAATACCAGACTGAGGGATACTACCAATTTTATCTGGTAAGTAGCTCTTAACAAAATAAAGAAAAATCTCAAGTTTCTGGGACTGCGTACTTTTTCACTTAGAAGAACGACTATTTTGATAAATACGCTAACAATGTCAAAAATGTGGTTTCTAGCAAACGTGTTGCCCACTCCCAATCGGGTAAGAGAGCGTTTGCATAGAGCCATTTTCGAAAATCTGTGGCAAAAGACCTATTTCAAGTGTATCAAGCTAGATACAATTTTTTTACCCGTAGAAAGCTGGGGTCTCGGAATATAATCACCGAAGCAGTATTAGTCATTATTAGAATCATAAAATGTATCAAATTTTACAAGTAAGGTACTATATATACATATACATTTATATATATATATATATATATACATATACATATATATATATATATATATATATATATATATATATATATATATATATATATATATATATATATATATTAATTTTTTAAACTGAAAACTTCACCTTTATTGTAATGTTTGATGTTTGATACTAGAACATTGTTAAAAATCTTCCCAGCGTTTTCACAAGCATCTTCAAGTTTTTCAATTAGGTGTCTGACAAAAAAAAATTTAAACAAATTAAGAATCAATCTATTGTCTAAACACTTAAACACATACCTGGTAAAAAGGTTATGCTATTACTGCCATATACAGTTTTTCATCTTTAATAAAATTAATTTTAGAAAACTGTCAAACAATGCATAAAAAATAAATATCTCAACTTTCAGAAAAGTTTTTTATACAAATAAAACTTAAAACTGTTACAACTTATATCTATAAAAATACATTAAAAAAAAAAATTTATAAATAACAAACTTTTTTTTTTATGCTATGTTTAAGGCAAAATATAAATTAAAACTATGTTATTATTATTATTATTATTAGATTGAACAAATATTTAACACATGATTATGTAACATGTTCAGTTGTTTATCTTTTTTATACTTTAATCTAATAAAAGAGACTAATAGAATAAAGACTACTAAATTTTATATTGAATTTTTATTATAAAAAAAATGAACAATACTACTTACAAGTTATGATACACAGAGTTAAAGTTAATGTTTTTTGATTGTTATTTTTGTTTTAAGGTATCGCACTTTTGCAACTAGTTGATTATCCGAGTATTTTGATAAAGTTTTTTTGGCTTCAAGATTGTTATACATTAAAGCCTTAGCATTTTCCTTTGACATAATTGATCTACTTAAAATTAAAGACGAAAACAATTGTTCAATTTTTTTATTTTTCTCTGTGGAAAAAATTGTCTCAATCCGAATACTTTGGTTGTTATCATTATATTTTACTAACCTTGATTTATGCATATGCTGGATTTTGTCATATATTTCTTTTGATGTTCGATATTTTAAAACTTCATTTGAGTAAGTAACTTCACGTCTCAATGCTCAAGAAATAACTGACTTTTGGTCTGTAAACATACACAAATATTGTATTTCTTGAACTTCTTCTGTTTTCCAGTTTATCTTATTGCAAGATAATAATATATCTTTGTTTGGTTGATATTATTTATCACTATCATTTTCATCATTTCTATTATTTGAATCAATGGAGGAACATTGAGATCTTGGATTGGTTTTGAACTCGAAGTTGGAATGTTTTGCAATAGATTGCCAGAGTCTGATAAATTGGTGTCGTTTCTACCTAAAATTATTTTACCAACTTTTTCAGACGCTTCAGAAACTTCCTTGTCTTTCTGAATAAGATAGTACCATCTTTCACCAGTCTCTTTTTTATGCTTCATAAGAATCGCTAACTCTGACTTTATTTCTGGGTGATAATCATAAAAAAAGTCAGAAGTGTTTTTTGCAATAAAGTAGCACTACTTCTTTCATCACGAGAATCATCACGCAAGCATTTTGTAAAAAATGAATTTAGCTCTGTTGAAACACTACCTGACTCTAACTCATAACCAGACCATGTTACAAATAGATTTAAAGACTTTTGACCTGGAAGTTGATTTCTAAAAGTCCTCAAATAACAATCACAAAGTAGTTTTAGTTTTTCATTTATTACAATCTGACATAAATCATATTTCCGTGCTGTTTTGTCCTTCTTCACAAGAAAAATAAAACTCTTAGTAAGTGTGTATGTTCCTTTTAAATACTCATCAATAGTCATATTGGATACTGCTCCAGACCTTGAAACATTATTTATGATTAAACTAAAAAAATGCTTTCTCTCATATTTGTAAACATTGAGAGAGTAATAAACGATTTAGATGGTTTATCCCCATACTTTAAAAAAGTTGTCTTTGCTTTAGTTGTCACTTAATCATAAAATTCACTATTAAGCACTGCTTGGAAAGCTTCTAATGGAATAATATTTTCTATATCCTGCACCATGACAGTGAATTGCCTGTCGCTTTTATAATTTCTTGTAGCACTTCTCCATTTAGACACCTCACTTTTGTACGAGTTTAACACATCCACAGAAATACACATAGGCAAAACATTGCATAATATTTTCTAAATCCTGCACCATGACAGTGAATTGTCTGTCAATTTCATCATTTCTTAAAGCACTTCTCCACTTAGAAACCTCACTTTTGTATGAGTTTAACACATCTATAGAAATACTTACAGGCAAAACATTGTAAACATGTGGTGTTAGCTTAGACCGAATCAAAAACTTTATAAAGTGAGTAAAAGGAAGTAAATATGATTGTTGAGTACCAGGTTCATAATACTTTTTAATTACACGTGACTGCCAAACTTGAGCTAAATTTTGTAGGTCAAAAAAACTTAGTGTAACAAGGTTCTTTTGGCGACGCGACTTGCATCATCCTCATTATTTGCTTCATTTCATTATGCGCAGCTACAGTCTTATTTTCCACCAGATAAACCCTTTAAATATAAATAAAATAAATTGAGATAATCTTGAAATGAGGTTCAACCAGTACACCATCTTTGTCCGGATTACGAGAAAAAGAGTATTTTGAACTTAGGCTCTCTTCTATATTTACAATTGGAGGATTAGCTTTGCTTAAATCTGTTGATTGAGTTTTATAAAGGTATGAAGGAAATTTTAATTTCAAATTGGTACTTTTGCTATGTAGAACTTTTTTATCAAGGATGTCTCTGTACTTAGACAGATTGTTTTCGAGATAATGAGGAGATCTATATAAATGATAGTGTATTCTTTTAGTAATAACATTACAAATAGGACATCTGTATTCTTTATTTGTTCTGGAAGATTGCCTTAAAACTCTAGACCCATTATTTTTTTTCAAAGCCCCTTTCTTTTCTCAAATCAAATTTTCCTTTCTTTTCTCAAATCTCTTTCTCAAAAAATCCTTTTCTCAAATTTCTTTTCTCAAATCTCTTTCTCAAAAAATCCTTTTCTCAAAATCCTTTCTGTTCTCAAATCTCTTTCACAAAAAATTCTTTTCTCAAATCCCTTTCTCAAGCCCCTTTCTTATCTTAAATCAAATTTTCCTCTTAACTTTTTGGCCTCTTCCTTTGAAAGTCCACGTCTAGATGAACATGCATGTGTTGGTAAATCAATTGTGCTATTATTACATCCTGGAAGTGGGCATTTTACTGGCAACCTATGTGAACTATGTAAACTTAAACTTTTATATTTATTTGAGGTACTTTTCTTCATTTTTATTTTAACTTTCCACTCTTTAAATATCTAAAAAAAAAAACCACTGAAATTTTTTATTCAAACCTAAGAAAGATTGATAAAATTTCAATTAAAACATAACCATTAATTCTATAAAACTACTAACTATGACATATTAAATATTAGCTCAGAAATAATTTTGCCATTGTTATTGTTATTATTGTTGTTATTATTGCTGGTATTATTATTATTAATACTATTTTTATCATTAAATATTTCTATAACTTTTAATATATAAAAAATACTTCAACCTTTTTAGCCTCAGAAAGTTTGCTAACTCTTATAAAACCTGTCCACATACTTCCCATTTTGGTCTCCTCATTTTCATCCATCATATTTCGACTATAAAACAATTATCTAACAGGTAAAACAAAGATAAAACATTAGCAACATAAAAACAAGAGAAAAAACAAAAGTTACTTAGGTATTAGACAACCAAATTTAAATCTGATATGGTAAGTTGAGGTACTCAAATTTTGGTGGAATACAGAAGATAAAAGTAATTTAACTTTAATAGATATATAATAATTTATAATAGACATAAGAAACTTATTATAAGTAATTTATTACACTCTCCAATAAATTTAAAAATTACATTAATGTAATTTTAAAGTTTATAGTGTAAAGTTTGTAAAACTTCATTGTTCTATTTACAATCTTATTAACTGTAACAAAGGGAAAGCAAAAGTTATAATCTGAGTTCAAACAAGACCTAAACCTTTCAATAGGATTGTTGCCAATTTCATTCCCTTTTGTTTAAAGAAAAATAAATAAATTTAAAAATTTTTATCGTAATTTTTGTTCATGAAATTGATAAAATATAAAAAAAAAATTACAAATTTTCTTGCTATCTTTTTATAAACTTTGATGATATCACTAATATATTCCTAAAATTGAAAGAAACATATTTTAATTCAAAGTAAACAATACTAAAGTTTAGAGTAAATAAATAAGTATTACATTTATTTTTAACTTCTCATATAGATCACCAACATCATCAATAATTTCTTTTATAAATATTCAATATCAGCTTCATTTAGATAACATAACATGATAATAAAAAGGATAATTTAAAATATATTTTATTATTATGTAAAATTGGTAATTGTTAGTAGTATAACTCTTACGCATTTATCAATACTGTTTTTTTTTTCAATATAGCTAAGACACAGTTATATATATAAATATATATATATATATATATATATATATATATATATTTATATTATATATTATATTATATTATGTTTGTGTATTCTAAAAATAGAGTGCTTAATGTTTATATATAATATAATATATATATATATATATATATATATATATATATATATATATATATATATATATATATTTAAATATATATATATATATATATAAATATATATATATATGTATATATATAAATATATATTTGTTTATATATATATATATATATAAATATATATATATATATGTATATATATATATATATATATATATATATATATATATATATATATATTTATATGTATATATATATATATATATATATATATATATTATATTATATTATATTATGTTTGTGTATTCTACAAATAGAGTGCTTAATGTTTTAAAAGAACAGAGCACTAATAAAAGTAAAAGCACTTATATAGTTTTATTCTTAAACAGCTTGTTTCTCCATCAGTATGTTCATCAGGATCAATGTCTAAACATCAAAAAATTTAAAATTTAGAAGAAATATTTCACAGGAATTTGGGAATTTTTATAACTAATTATCTAACAACTGTAGTTATTCTGCAACCAGGAATTTGCATAAACTATATATATATATATATATATATATATATATATATATATATATATATATATATATATATTATATATATATTATATTATATTATGTTTGTGTATTCTACAAATAGATTGCCTAATGTTTATATATAATATAATAATATATATATATATATATATATATATATATATATATATATATATATATATATATATATATATATATATATATATATATATATATATTTACATATATATATATATATATATATATATATATATATATATATATATATATATATATATATATACATATATATATATATATATATATACATATATATATATATGTAAATATATATATATGTATATATATATATATATATATATATGTATATATATATATATATATATATATATATATACATATATATACATATATATATATATATATATACATATATATATACATATATAAACATATATATATATACATATATATATGTATATATACATATATATATATATATATATATATATATATATATATATATATATATATATATATATATATATATATATTTATATATACATATATATATATATATATAAAACATATACGTATATTTATAGTATTTAATTTAAAATTTATAAATATTTTTTTGCTTTTTAAGCGTTGTTCTTCCACCTACAATTCTTCAATCTTCATATATAGTTCTTTTTTTTTTCGTTGTTTATCTTAACTACACATTATTCATTAAATTTTTGAAAGAATCTGATTTTTCCAAACGGTGGACATTAAGCAAACCCAGTAATCGTATTTAAATTTTTGTTATTACTTATTTCATTTAGGAAGTAGGCTTGAACTTCCATTTAAATCCGCGGTTTTTCATGATAAGACCGTAGGGATATTTTGGGGTACTTAAATTATTTTATAAAATTAAAAAGACTTTTATAGTTTACATTTTCTAAATGTAACTGCTTTTTTATCTTATATATATATATATATATATATATATATATATATATATATATATATATATATATATATATATATATTTTAAGTATGTAAATTCCTTGTCCTGCATCATTTTTATAATATCCTCGTGAATGGCTAATTACTTTGTATTTTGGCACGCTTTAAGTAAAGTTTGATTCTATCGGACTTTCTGTTTCATGCTGTCTCTGACAGCTATAACGTTGCACGTGCATTTTATAATATCTAAAAGTTCTTTAAATTTTTGACGCAAACTTCTTATGCTTAAATGTAATAAAGAAAAATAATTATTATCTTTTTTAATTCTAAAATTATAAGGATCAAAATATGATGTTTTTATTAAGTTCCTTTGAGCTTCTCTAATAAATTTTCTTCAGAAAAGTTAAGAAAATCCTCAAAAGGATCAAAGTTTAAACTTTTGAAATCTTCGTTAAAAAAAAATTTTTCAGTAATTTTGAAAATAAAGAATAAAAGATAAAATAAGAACTTATTCAAGAAATCATATAATAATATTATTTACTTTCAAATAGTAGGCAAAATTTCAACTATATTTCTATATTTTTTCCTTAAATTCGTGTTCTATCAAGTTATAACATATTGAACTTTTATTATATAATGAACGAATGACTCCACAATAAAATAAGTATAAAACGAGTAGCTCCACTTACACGGTATAAGTTACAGTTAAATTTAGATTAAGAAAAAACGAACATTTCCGGTTAAAAGGTATATATTATGATTTAATATAAACTAATATAACTAATAAACAAATATTTTCAATAAAACAGTGTAAACTATAATTAGATATAACTTAAGTATTAACAGTCGATTTTTATAAAAATGAGGCAAAATCAGCATCTAGAAAAAGTTGAGTTAAATTTTCTTTAAAATTTTGGTGATATCTTTATATCATTTCAATCAAACTCGAGAAAAACCTGAATATTTGAGCCCATAACTCAAAGCGGTTCAAAAGTTACTGCGATTTGGGGTTTTATAAAACTTTGACTTTCTTTTTGTAATTTTTAAAGTTTTCATTGTTTCGATGTAGCAACTTTATGCAGTTAAAAAAGTTATTGGAAATGAGAGCACAAGCTAAGTTTTTATAAACGGATATAATATCAAGTTTTATACATTATGATAAAAAATTGAGTTTTTAAAATATAAAACATACTTTTTCCCGTTACCCAAAACTTACCTAGGAGCGTACAACTTTGGAGCAAACTTTGGAGCGTACAACTAGGAGCAAACTTTGTACTTTTGAGTACCAAGTCTCTGTTTAATTGAAAGAATATTCCAATTTTTTTTACGTTCATATGTATGACAAAAAAAATCTTCAGAAATAAAAATTACTGTGATAGGAGAATGGGAACGAGAAACCCTAAAATCTTAGCCCCCCCTCCTCGCTATACTTCATGTGAGGGCAATGAGTTGATGTTTTTTTTTTCATAAATATAAACTAGCTAAACTATTAAATTTTATGTCTAAATTATTCAGTGTTCAGTTATTATGACTATGTAATGTTTGTAGTCTCTTCAAATTCAGGGGGGGGAGGGGGTTGTTATTTATCTTTTCTATATATATATATAAACAAAAAAAAGTATATATATATACATATATATATATATATATATATATATATATATATATATATATATATATATATATATATATACATATATATATATATATATATATATATATATATATATATATATATATATATATATATATATATACATATATATAAATATATATATATGTGTGTGTGTGTGTGTGTGTGTGTGTGTTTATATATATATATATATATATAACTATATATATATATATATGTATATATATATATATATATATATTATATATATATATATATATATATATACATATATATATATATATATATATATATATATATATATATATATATATATATATATATATATATATATATATATATATATATATATATTTTAAATAAGATAAAATTTAAAAGTTTTCATTTATTATACACGTTTATAAGAAACGCCTAATGCAATAAAGCTCTCCTTATTTAGAGAACCCACTTAAAAAGAGTCGATTGCAATTGATATAAGAGTTTATAAAATAACTTTTTTTTTCAGTTAGAATCATAAATTTGATTTAATACGCTGTCATTAGTGCTGTTTTGCGATGCTTCAAATCCGCTTTTTTACACAATATATTTTCAACTTTTTCAATCTGGCCGCAGCTTGTTAAGACTTATTACCTAAGCATTTTTATCATTGCAAACGCAAAACAATATTTTGCCGGTGTTTTGATGGTATTATGAATTGTAGGCTTTTTAAAAAATTCTCTGAGTTTCGTTCGTTTTAGTGTATTATTTCTTTATTAATATTTCATTTATTTTACTTCTAATGTAATTTACAAGGTAAAAAGAAAAAGAAGAAAGTTATTTCTCGTGATTTTCACTTAAGAACTTTTTCTTTCTGAATTTGTTTAAAAATTCCTCTTTATTTATTTGCATTCCAGCACTTTATTGCATACTTTAAAATTGCTTAAACTTTGGAGGAAGTTTCACATTTAGAAAGTGCTTTTTTTTATATTCTTTTTTTTTTTAAATTAAATTTTGAAAATTTAAAATCTGAAAACAGCATAGGTCCTGGATATTGCCAACAAACGAATGTTGAAATAAAGGGTGTTTCAGTTGTGAAGAGATAATGTGTGCAATTGTTTTATTATTAAGAAAACGAAGAAGCAAGATTAATTTATTTTGTTGAATACTTTTTGAAATTTTCTGGATTATAAATTGCGAATTGCTATCATTCTTACTGAGTTTCAAAACATTTAAACGCGATTTCAGCGCACTCCCTCCAATTACATGTAGCTTTTTGATCAAAGCAGAATTATTTTCGCACGTCTTCATTTCATAAGTTAAGGTAGGGACTGCCAATAACTTATGTATATAGGAAATTGAACTTGGGTGGGCAAACCGGATTCTAGATTAAATATGAGTTTAAACAACAGCTCTAAAGGTAAAGATTTTTTATCAACATTTGTATAACTGAAAGAAGCAAAAATTGAATGTTCAGTATCTCATGTGAATCCTAGATGTCTAAGTTTATTCAGAAGATTTTTTTAATTACTAGAAATCGTTATCGTATTGGTTTGTATTATTTAACTGATATAAAGAACTCAGTTTTTTTGGCATTTATTTTAATAAAATTTGAATTACGGTAAATATTGCATGTTTATATCAGCTTTTTGAGACCAGAGAGAGCAGAGCTTAAAAGTAGGATATCATCCGCATATACTACCACACTAGTAAAGTTTCCGTATATAGATATGCAAACAATACCTCAATTTTTAATACTTTCAAGAAGACTTTCAGTGTAATTGTTATAGAAGTGAGGTAAAAGAATCGATCCTTGTCTCACTCTTTGCTTTAGAAGAAAAGAGTTTGATTTAAAACCTTGATTTTAGACTGTTTCACTACTATTGTTATATAACGAAGATATAGTGTTAGCTATACAGAGTCGTAATTGGTTATCGAAATATAATTTATCAAATATTATATCCCAGTTACAGCTATAAAAAGCTTTTACTGCATCTAAAGAGCATAGGTACACAGGGGAATTGTTGCTGTTGTAATGTTTAATTGTTTCGCTAATAAGAAATTTTGGATGTAGTGTTGAACATTAGCATTGAATCCAATTTGTAGGGGATAAGTATCTCTAATATCCGGACATATAATGAGCATTAGGTATTCTAGAAGCTTTGTAAAATTTGGTATAATGCTAATACCGTGATAGTTGCTCGGGCTATCTAAAGATTTTTTGCACGATTTAACAAGGGTTATAATAAATGACGTCGACATTGATACTAGTGTTCATCCATAATTAATAGAGTAATTAAAAAATTTGATGAGCCATTTTGTTAAAGTATCACAATTCGCGCATTTCAAATGTTTTGCTGTGATACCGAAAGAGTCAGGAGATTTTGTTAATTTTTGGTTCGAAATAGCCCTAATTACATTTTCTTCAGTAATAAATGTATATAACATCAAAAAACATCAAAAGCGTTTTATTTCGTATTTTAGAAAAATAAAATGATAAAAATAAAAAAAAGACGCCAGTGGTAAGATACGAACCATATCGCTTTTTTCAGAAACTCTGCAAGGTAACCACTCGAAAGTTTATAAAAACTATATAAGAAATAAATAACTTTATAAAACGGAAACAAAAGCTATATACCAAGTTAAGAAAATGTTACCGCTATGTAATTTACAGGTAAATAGATAATAGCCTTCTGATCACTTTTGATCACTTTTGCTTTCAAATAAATGTGCTACAACCTACAACTTTTTCGCGTCGTTACCCTGCAATGGCTACAAAAAGTTCCATATCAAACACGCGCAAAGGGGTACTACTTACAGCACTATTACTAGATTCAGCAATACTATAAAGATATATATCTAAATCTATATCTATATCTACTATATATAACGATATACATATATATATATATATATATATATATATATATATATATATATATATATATATATATATATATATATATATATATATATATATTAATTATGGCTGTGTATTTTACAAACATTTATAAGAAGATTGAGAACTCAATCTTCTTTAAAAACAGAGCAATAAATAAGTAAAAACACTTTCCTTTTTTTTTTAAATAAATTGTTTTATCGTCAGTAAGTTCATCAGGAAGGAATAATGTTTTTTCAATTCGCGCTCGGTTAAGCCAATATATTATTATTTATCAGGATTATTTTGTAAAAAAACAATGCACTTGTAAATAATACTTTTTGATAACCGTTTGCCATTTATAAGTTAGTAAACTTTTTGTTTTTAATCACAATTTTCAGTATTTTTTTTCTTTAAGAAATTCATTTTTATTAACCAATGAAAATTTGTGGCCTCTTTATAATTCTTTTAATATTTTTTGTACAGCTATATCTTACTTAAATAGTGCTTCCGTAAAAAATTTTGTGCAATTTGATAGAAATTAAAAATTTAAAACTAAAACGACTAAAAAAAAATATTTATAGTTTTAAATTGAATTGGTAATTTTTTTTTTTTTTTTTGCATTTAAAATCATGTATTTAAATTTTTTCTTTTGATGACGTTTGCTATTAAATTATTCTTTTTTGTGAGAGATTTCAAACGTTTTGTAAAAAACTTCAAACGTTTCAAATGCGGTTTAGTAAACAGTTATGCCATTGACGACCACATTTACAAGTTTTTTGAGATATCGGTGCATGACCTCTAGTGCTTTTTTGAAACTTTGCAATTTTTAATTTTTATTAATATTTACTCCTTTGAAAAATGTAAAGATTAAAGTTAAATCGATACTAAAGCGTCTTATTTCGAGAGCTGTTAAATGAAATAATTTTAATCTCCAACTGTATTAATGTCCATAAACGTGTGCGGCGGTGATAAATCTGTTTGAGTAATTCTAAATATTTTTTCAAATATGGTGACCATACTAGTATATCATTTTTCAAGTGACGTCTTACTATAGCTATGTACGATGTTCTGCGCATAATTCAATTTATTTTACCAAATGCATGTTTAATGAATATCAATATCGCACTAAAAAATGGCATGCAAAAAGCAAAAAAAATCTTAAGAATTAAAAATATTGCGTATGTATTAAAAAAATAACAATAATATCAAAGTTTTTAGACATAATAGATTTTAAGAGTTGGTTAATATGCTTAAAAAACGTTAGACGGTAAAAGTAGGAAAAAAGTTCTTTTGAGTATTAAATAAAAATAGTAAATGGCTTTATTATTTAAATAAAAGAAATTTAGTTTTCACTTTTAATTGAAAGGGCATTATATAAGTAATTACAAATATATTTGACAATAGAAAAAACACCACCAATATTAACAACAAATAATAATAATAAAAAATATACAATAAACATGTATACATTTTTTAAAAGATAAGGTTTAAATGTGATTTTAAATGTAAAATATGTTTTAAATTTATTTAGTTTATACGATTCTCAAATAATTTGTTTCAGAATACCCTTTAATAAGATAATATATGCTATTAGTGATAAAACTTCAAGAATATGATGGTAATTAAGGATGGTAATAGTAGAATAGAATAAGGCCTTCCCAGAGAGTTCTTGATAAGGGGTGGGGAAGGGGGTTGACGTGTCTGTTCTTTCCATTTAAGGTTTAGAAAAAAGATTTGCTAACTAAGATATTAACAACAACAAAAAAAAAAGATCCTTGTTGGCTATTATTTGCCAACTCCAATGCCCAAATTATCGTTGTAAAGGAGGGGGAGACACCTACGACGCGTCTCTTTGGGACGGCCCTTATGATAATGATGACGATAATGATGGTAATGATGATGATAATGTTTATTGATGAATGTGCTAAAAGAAATATTAAGTTTAATAAAATCAAAGTAAAAGTTAAATTTTCTCGTAAATTCACGTTTAGATTCATGAAGAAAATTGCGAATGTTTACCTCTTTGTTGTGTAAATCAATGTGGCATGAAAATTATGCGTAAAGAGGTTTGATTTAAGATTGAAATAGCTGTTTTATATTAAAAGTATCCTTTTTTACCGAAGTAAACGCTTGACTCATTAAAAACGTCTAAACAACGTCTATTTTACATCTATACATATTTAACATGTCTTTAATACGTCATTTAAAAGTCGTGTGTTTACTGAACATTTAATTTACTTGGGTAAAAACTTTATCTCTGAAACTTTTTATAGATGTCTTCCCATATTACTGATAGTTGCGCTAATACAATTATTCCATGTCAATATTTAAACATGGATGCAAGTTTAAGGTAAGAAATTAAGTTTTGAAAAATTTAAAGTTTTTATAATTTGAAAATTTAAACTAAATAAAATTTTTAAATAATAACAAGCGAGAAATTAGGTATATATCATCCTATATCATCAGTATATCAATCGGTTATATATCATCTGTATATATTGATACCTAACCACAACATTTCTTAAAAAAAATCAAAGTGATCAATAAGTTGAGTTTTTCATTTAAAATACGTTATTCAAAAACCTTTCAATTTCCAGTGGTTAAGTTTTCAGAATGTATGAACAGTCAACTAACTTTTATACATACCTTGATGAAAGGTTTAACTTATACATTGATAAAATTACTAGGAAAAGCAGTATTTTATTTAAAAGATTTTATATCAACGGCAAGTTTTAAAAATTTGACTACTATACTTGTACACAATTTGTTTTTACTCGTGTTTTAACTTTAAATTAAAAAAGTCAAAATAAAAGATATGGTAAAATCACTAACAATGAAAAAAAACTTCACTTGTTCTAAATGATTAGCAGGTCAAGGACAAAGTGAACACAAACAGCGCTTCCTTGCATATAAAAAGTTAAAAATTTACTATCAAAAAAGATTGCTTGTCAAAGCAAAAATATTTGGGCATTATATACATGGACGTGGTCTATCACTATAAAAATCAATAACCTTCACTTATAACTTTCATTTTGATTTAGTAAGTTTTAATACGATTCGATAACTGGAGACATTAAAAATGAGGAAATCGTCTACAAATATTATATTATTATGTTTAGTTTATTATTTAGAAAATACACATGAAAACTAACATTTAGAAAATACACAGTTTACAGTTCTCTTTAAAACCATTTTCTTTTTTGTACAACAAAAACAAATTGAAAGATTTCAGACTTCTTTTTTCAACTTGATGTCTTTTCTGGCGTCATTAGATTTTGCAGTTTAGGACTGAAAAATTTCTATTAAGACTTTTTATTGGTGATTTTTTATTTTGACAACCAAAAACTTTTAAACCAGGTTAGTTTTAATTCAACAACAACAAAAAATCTCAGTAACGAGGCGTTTTTTATTACTGTTGGTACAACATAATATCGGCAAGTATTCATACAGCTCACTACCATTTATTACTGCTTGGTCTCCGTATGCTAGCAATTATACTTTGTCTCAAAATCTTTGTTTTGTGATAAGAAATATCAATTTGTTAAATAACATCATTATGTGCGCCCTTGGCGCAGTGGTTTGAGTTCAGGCTTAGAACCAGTGTAGAAAGTAAATCATGAAGTGGAATCATTGAAGGTCTTGAATAGATAGTGGAGAAAAAAATCGTTAAAATGTAGTTGACATACTGCCCATTGTACTGCTTTTTGCTAATCTTCGGTTCGAGACAACTGTAAACTCCAGTATTTACAACAGTTTTATCACAGTTTTATCACAGTTTTATCACATTTTTATCACAGATTTATCACCACAAAACAAGAACATAGTTTTAACCTCCGGGCAAAGGCTTCAGCAAAGGCTAAACTTTTTTTTAGAAACTGATGTTTAATAACTCCTTTACTAATGCTCTTTGATAGTATTTATCAACCTTCTTACCTGTTGAAAATATTTTGTCACATTGACTATTAAAGGAAAGACCTGATATATAATTATTATCAATTTTCAAACTCTCAAGTTTAAGCTTTTCCATGGTTTGATACCTCTCACTAGCAAATTTGTTATTATCAATCTCTAAAGATGTATTCAATTCAGTGATTTGGCTTACGTAAAGCGTAACAGTGGCTTGAAGCAATACTCCAAATCTTTTAGTTATTGATGTCTTTGTAAGCTTTTTTTTTTGCATTTGCAGAAGAATGAAGTCGACTATATGTTTTTAGTCACTAGGTTTAATTTTCTCATCCTCAATAATTGCCTTATAATGTTTGAAAAACGCTGATGTTGATAAAGATACCATCAATGTGCAATGAGCTAAACGCAGTATATTTAGAACTAATAAAGGAATTATTTTCTATTTTTTCAGCAGGTACTAAGAGAATTATGGTTTTTTGCAAATCTAGACATCCAATGCACGTTAGGCAATTGTTTTCTAATCAAAGAAAAGTCTGTTCTTAATAGGAACCGTTGTTTTCTTTGGACATTATAAACAGGGCATTTTGGGCATTGGGTAAACTATTTATGTTTTTATTTACCTATATTTTAACTTTCAACATTATCTAATATATTATTTATGCATATATAAATTAGACAACAATTGTTTTTCCAAACATATGAGCCATCATTGAGTGGCGGCAAAAGTCAATTATCTCAAAAATGGATATACCGCATTTGAAAATACACTCTTCATATCAAGTCTGGAAACATAATATTCTTTTATTTTCAGACTTGATATCGTTATAGTTTTTTGATATAAACGAGTTTTGAAAAAATATAAATCAAGACCATAAGAAATTGAAATAAATGCATCTGAATATATCACGTGCTGCTTTACAAAAATAAATGGTGATGATGACAAAAACAAAATGTGGAAAAAATTTCTTTCTCCTTACAGCATTTAATAATATTTATTTCGTTAGAAGCATTCTACCCGAATGTATTGATTACTCAAAAATTAGGCAGCCTAATGTAGTAATAATAAAGCAATCAAAAGTTATACATTTCCTTGGTGTTTTCATTAGTGAAAATCTTAAAAGTAAAAGTCATATCGATACTTTATGGCACAAAGTTTGAAAAAATATTGAAGTATTGTAATAAGTAAGAAATTTTCTAAATAGACATGCATTTACTCGCTTTTTTTACTCGCTTATTCAACGCAATGTAAACAATGCAGATATTGCATGAGGTAGTACTAAAAAAAAAAATTAGATCAACAGAAGCATCTAGCACCATTAATAAACTTTAAAGACCGTTAAACTCATTTCAGACCTCTTTTATTGGAAATGAATGTTCTTAATATATATCAACTAAATATTTTTAATATCTTCTGCTTTATGTACAATGTAAAATAAATTTTATGCCTATATCCTTTCCAGATTTATATGCAATGAAACCAAAATTTGACCTAAGAAGTTTCAATCTTGTTCATATACATAATTTGCATATAAATTTTGGAAGACCTCTCATATCATATCACGGAGCTTTTTTTCGGAACCTAATAGTTTTAAAAAATTTTGATTTTTCTCGAAGTTGGAATTTTTGTTTATTTAAAAATAAATTTAAAAAAGTTATTTTCTTAATTGATAATATATTCGAGATCTTTTGAGCTTGATCCTCATTTCAATCCGTATGGTGTGATTTCTTAATGTAATATAAATATTATGAGGTTGTTTATATAATATTTAGGGGTGTCCCGAGTAAACTTTATACTGTATCTGTTATTCGGCCGGATAATAACTTCATCTGGTTTTTTTATATACCGGATTTCATGTTAATATCATTTTAAAATTGTAAAAAACCTAGAAATGTTATATTTTTAAATAATCTAATGTTAATGGTATCTTTATAATATTGTTATTACTAAGGGAAAGTGGTCCACAACGGGCCCCAAAGGTGAGATAGGCCCCTTTCAAATCTCTTGCTTGGACATTGATTATTACAAATTTAACTTTAGAATATTGTTCAGCTGACCATAAACATTTAAGTAAATCATCAGAAAAATGGCAAAATGAATATTTAAAAGTACAGCTTTTAAAATTTTATTGAGCTAAGTTTTTTTTAGTTCAACAATAGTTAAAATTATTGTCAAATTTAAAATTATTGTCAATGTAGAGAAACATATTTAGCCTTGATTGCTTTTTCTCATAAATAATGAAAATATTCTTTCAAAAATACAGAGGATGCAGGTGGTGCTAGTAAATTAAGTGCAAACTCTTTTAGCAGTGGAAACTTCTCTTCATGTTTCCAATAATTTAAAACTTTAGTCATTAGTTTTTTCTATAATTGAGTGATTAAAGAAAACATCATCTCCATGAACAGCTTTTTAAAAGGAGACTTGATCAGATTTTAACACGTTCTGAACTTCCTTGAGCAGCTGAAGAAGATTCAGTATTGATTTTTTTTCCTCTTCATACAAATTTCAATGAAACTTTTTTTGCGTAATTATGCAGCGGTGTTGAGCAAAATGACTTCTGACCAGATTTACTACACCCCTGCTTATCTGATTTCCACATGCAATGCATATTGCTCTGAAATCACAGCTATCATTAATTTTGAAAGGTTTTCAAACAAAGTTCGCCATTTTGTAGGTTTATCAAGATAATATTTTGTCATTATGAAGTATATATTTTAGGATTTGAATGACGTTATCCGGATATCCGATCAGATAATTTTAAATATCCTGGTATTCGATTTCCGGTCGGATAATGAAAAAATGTTATTCGGGACACTCCTAGTAATATTTATACGAAAAGTGTTTTATATTTGAAATTTGAGTTTTTAAATATTACCGTTTAACGGTATTTTTTTGTTAACGGTATTGTTGTTAACGGTACGCTATTCTATTCTTTAATTATTTGGGTATTTTCACAAAATATTTTTAAGCGTAAGATTAGCGCAAGTTTGGCGTTAATTCAAAAGTTACTAAGTTTTGTATTGACAAAACTTGCTTAGCAGCCTAATACAAAATTTAGAATTTATTTTTTGTAAGTTCAACTCTCAAATTATTTTATTTGCAAAACAAAATTTTATTTACTATGGGGCACTTTGATCTTATATACAGTTTTTTAGAAAATCAATAAAAAGTTGGCAATATAGCATAATTAAAAACACAGTTCTTCAAGTTTCCGCCAAGAGATTCACATTTAAAGTTTTGTGAACAAGTTTTTTCATCAGAAATTTTAAAAAATGTTAACCAAAAATTAAAAATTAAAATCGAAAATCAAATGTCGACAGACACGAGTTGTGCCACCATGCTGCATTGGATCTGGAAGCTTGCAGACAACATCATCTCTCATAAACTGGTACATTTTCTCACTGACAGAGATGAATTTATACGATTTTAATTTTTTTTTTAAATATTTTAGCATTCGCAAATTTTCTTTTTCACAGATTTGTCCAACATAATAAATAGTTTTCTTTTTTTTTATCAAATTTAACCAGAACAAAATCCTTCACATTCAGTGCATCAAAGTCAAAGTTCAGGTCTGATGATTCAAGTATCTGTTGAGAAAATATCATTTCAAGATCATTTTCACTGTCATCACTTTCAAGCGGTTGTAGACGTTGAATATTATCAGAATCATTGGAAAGTTCCATTGGTTCCATTGGACTTCAACTGCTGCACTAGTAGCATTTTTTTTTCTTATTTCTTTTTATCTTTCGAAGTCTCATTTATTCCGTAAATTCATCATCGGATTCTTTAAACTGAAGTCTGGTAGCAGCATGTTTTGTTTTAGGTTTTCTTGTGGTCTTTTTTGGATCTTTCTGAACCATGGAAACTTTGTTTTTTTTCCGTTTTTTTTTTTTTGTTTTTTTCTTTTGCCAAACAAATCTCATTTCGAACAGGAGTGTCTGTCAAAATTCTTGTTTTTTGTTGCCTACTTTAAATTGTTTTTTTTCTGGCTGGAGCCTTTGGAAAGGGTCTCAGAATTTCCGGTGTTACGATATTCAGGGTTGCTGTTACGGCAACAGATTGTGTTGCTACAGCAACAGAGGCTCCTGCTAATTCAGAAGAGTCTCTCTCATCCAAGTTAGCCATTTCCTGCAGATTTTGATTGGGTTAAGATATAATAGTTTCTGCAATATCTGCAATAATTTCTAAATGTTCAACGGTAGGAGTGGGTGCTGGACAATCGGTCACTGATACTGGCACAGAATTGTCATCTGTGAAAATGTCCAGATTGAATGGTTCGATCCCAGCAACTTTAAATCTAGATTCAATGCTTTTATTTTGTAATGGCTTTACCGTATGCTTCACACACAATCGGAACAATGTCATATATTCTCATCGGTCTGGTCCTGCTGATCAGCCATTTGCGGCAAGCCGCATTATAATATCTCTTGAGAGGCCCATACACAGATCTGCACAACGGTTGCAGCTTGTGACTGCAGTGTGGTAGAAAACTAAGCATGGCTGTTCCGTTTCCTTTCGCCAAATCGGGGGATGCCAAAGATTTATGACTCTCGTGGTTGTCTAGCACGAGAAGAACTTGACAATCTTTCAAAGAGTACGAATGTTTGATAAAATGTTTCAACCACTCGACAAAGGCATCTGATGTCATCCAACCAGATGGGTTAGAAAATCCTACGCATCCGGTTGGGCTATCTTTAATCATAAAATCTCGAAACTTCACCCTCGCAAAAACGAACAGTGGTGGTATTGAATTGCCAATCGCATTTACAGCACAGCAAGCTGTTACGAGAGTCCCTCTTTCTGCAGGTGTTATTCTCCCTACTTGTTTGACACCTTTACTAGCAGTAACCTTAACAGGCTTCTATACGGCTGTAAGTCCTGTTTCGTTCACATTGTAAAAGCTTTGTGGACCAAGCTGATCACGTTCTCGCGCTTCCCGGAGATTCCAAAAAAAACTCACTAACGATGAATCTGTTAAATGCTGTTGCTCTTGCAAAGCTGGTGGCTTTTGGAGCTCGTAAAGATAATTCTGGTTTGCTTTTCATAAAGCTCTGTAACCAATTGATGCCTCCATTTGTTCTTAATCCATGAATCCGGAGAAACTTTATTATTAGCAACAGTCATTTCATATGCTAATTGGCGAATTGTTTTCGTTGAAAGGCCATAGTTCGTCTTCGAATTTTTGAACAATAATCATTAACGTTTTTCAAATTTGATACAATAATTGTATATATATATCTTTATTTGTCACAAAAATGACAGTAACATAACAAAAGAACCTAGGTAAAAATACAAATTCAGTAAATCAATCAAAGAAACAGCATTAATTAATTAAACATGAAGAAAAACAACGTAAAACTAAATGAACGAGAAACAGTGACATAAATTTAGCAGCTATTTACAAATACAGACACTCAGAATAAATTGACCAAGCGACTGCTACGCACGGGTATCGAACCCCGACACCAAGCGTGCACCACTGCTCAATAGCCCGATCTTTTTCTTCGATGAGAACAGCATGGAAAACGTAAGACAAAAAATTACTCTTGTTCGCAATTATCTTATTTAAATGTTTTACCTTTCGTATTTACAATTTCAAATCAAGCGGCAGCTGATACATATTTATGTCTATCAAAAATTTAACAAAATTAAATCGAGTATTATTACTATATCTTGTTAAAATAATTTACTTTTTTATTTTTTATTATTAATTTTATTTATCTAGCAAATGGAAATATTTTGTTTTTGCCCAATGAATGCATTTCAATAGATATTCTAATGTTATTAAATACAACAAATTATACGTGTCATAATATTAGTATGGGGCACCTTGATCCTCAGATCAACAAGCCCCTTGTAAAAGAGATCAAGCAACCCCAATAGTTATACATCATGTAATAATGGCTGTATCTTGCTGATAAATATGATTCAACGGCGAAATCATAGCATAAAGTATACGTCAATAAAATACCTAGTGACTGCAGTTGATATTACTTTTATCGTGAAAATCAAACTTTTATTTCTTAAAATTTGTAAAATCGATTTTTTGACAAAACAATAACGAAAATAAATAGCCAGAAGTATATGCTGATAGTATCTTAAGAAGTCACGATATAATTGAAAATAGATTTTGTAGCGCTAAAAGATCAAGCTGCCCCACATATCAAAGAGCCCCCAATTCCCGCACTAATTTTTGTTAAAGTTCAACAAAAAGTAGTTTTGTAATTTATAACTACTTCTGAAAAGGAAGTAGTTAAGATTTAAGTTATTACAGCAAAAGAAATTCGTTTGCACATTTTTTTTTATTCATTTATTTACCCATAGAATTGAAAAAACTACAAACTTATTTATAATTTTACAAAACTAGGATCAGCGCCACTCGCGCAGTTAAAATCTAGTCATTGGAGTGATACCTTTATAAAATAAACAAACAAAGCAAAAATTAGTAATACAGATAGCGACCAAAAGAAGTCAAATCAAAATTAAAAAAAGAACAAAAATATTTAGAAAAGCAAGACAAATATAACGAATGAATGTGAAATAACGAATGAATGAGATAACAACGTTTGACGATCAGAATGATGAAAGAAAATAAAAAAGAAAACACAATATTTTTAAATATTATGAGACAAAAAAAAAATAACTTGAATAATAGCAACAAACATAAAGAGCAACAATAATAAAAATAATAAGCTAAAGACCACAAAAAAAATATTCGTCAACATAAATAATATACAAATGTTCACGTCAATATAAATTATGCACAAAATTACACAACAGTATAAACAAAACATAGAGATTCCTGACAATGTAAAAAGTACACATAATCAGACGGCATTGTAAACAATACACAAAAATACACGATAATATAAGCAATCCAAATAACATAAATGAATAAAACTTAAAAAATGTTATTTTTGTTTTCTTTTAATAACGTTTTTTATTTTCGAAATTGTCGCGAACATTTTTATTCTTTTAACTTAGCGTTTAGTTCTACTGTTTATTTGATATTTTTCTTCGATTTTTATTCTTTAATATTTTCATTGCTTTAACTTTATTTCACCGTTAAAAAAATGCTTCCTCCAATTGCGATGTCATTGCAAAGTAAATTAGTATTGGGAATAATATTGGGAATATTAGAATAATATTTGTTTGTACAACAAACAAATATTATTCTAATGTTCTTCAAATGAATGAGCTGTAAGGTGTTGCAACTAAAACTTTTAGTCCGAAGGGGAAAAAAAAAATCCCAATATTAAGTTTAATTGAATAGTTTAACGTTCAATAAAGTATGTTTATAATGTATCTGGGAAACATATAAATGTATAATAATACATTTATATATAAATATATAAAGGACCCGTAAAATACAAGTCTTGGTAAATCACCTTTTCTATACTTATTCCTTACTTCAATATGTTTTAGTGAGCGGTAGAAAAATAACACCTCATAAATAAAATTTTGGACAAAATTTAAAAATTAATATTTTAAGATTTAATAAGTTTTATTATTTCATATTTCAACTGTTAATATGTTAGTATACGTAGTTTATAAATATATTAAAATAATTATTTCAAATAACATATTTAGCAATATTATAAAGTTTTTTTGAAAGATATTTTATTTATGTAAGGAAAATTTCTTTATTACTTAAAAAGCTGCATTTAGAAAAGTTGAAAAATGCAGTAATATATATTTTCGTTAATAGCGATGTTTGATACCTATAATGCAAGTTATAACAATACCTTTTTACCTATTATGGTGGTTAAAAAAGTTTTCAATTTGAAATTTGTATCCGCTTTGTGGAAGATTGTCTATGTACAAAATTTCAGTATGATATCTCATTTGGCTCATAAAATATTGCCATTTAACAACAACAAAGTATTTTGCAAAAAATGCTGAGTCAGAATAAATAAGAAAATTGAATGCTGAATTTTTCAAGAACGGTATAGGGTTGGAGGTTCCAAATTTCAGATTTTCTTAATTTACATAAACCCTATAACATATAAAAAAATTAGCAAAATCCAAAACATGGGGTGACATTTTTTTTTTTTTTTTTTGCTGATTTGACATGGAATTGCTCATCAATCTTGCTGATTAAAAGCCGGTTTGCGCAAATAAACAAATCTATTTTTAACAAAGACATTGGTTTATCAGTTTGAAAAGAAACTAGATAAAAAAAAAAAAATAGAAAAATTGAAAATAACAATTTGTAGTTTTTTCTCAAAATTTTAAAAATAATATTTAAAAAAGAAAATCTCAAAATATTTCAATACTTTTGTAATAAAAAAAAATATATTATATAAAAAGCAATAAAATTGCATCTGAATTAAATATTACCTACCAAGGAATATATATAGACAGCCACTAATTTCTTCAAAAAACTTTGACTTTAAAGAAACTAAAACTTTATTTGTTCGAGCACTTAAATGTTCAAAGTTGGTGTTTTGCCCTGGTTTACCAAGTCCAAGTTGCTTGCTCTTTGATAAAGACTTCCAGTAGTCAACAACTAAAAATACTTTTGACCAAACCTCAATTGTTTTCTAGGCAACACTTTGATTTTCAGCCGGTCGAGTGCCACAAAATATAAAAATAAAATCTGAATTCATTGAAATCTAAAGCATTTTTTGCCATCTGCCATCCATTGAAACTTGAAGCATTTTTTCAGGATTTAAATCAGTCATGTAGGATTTAAACATATTTAGAACATCTGGAGCTGCAGCTTTTCCTATGAACTCTGAAGTATAATGTCTGGTACAAACAGTATTCCTCTGTTCATTCTAATGACGCTCATGTAAGTGAATTTGACCTTTCTTTACAACTATATTGTAAGCCAAAAAAAACATACAAACTATATTTTTTTGATGAGTCTTGTATATATATATATATATATATATATATATATATATATATATATATATATATATATATATATATATATATATACAAGACTCATCAAAAAAACATAGTTTGTATGTTTTTTTTGGCTTACAATAAAGTTGTAAAGAAAGGTCAAATTCATATATATATATATTTATATATATATATATATATATATATATATTTATATATATATATATATATATTTATATATATATATATATATATATATATATATATATATTTATATATATATATATTTATATATATATATATATATATATATATATATATATATATATATATATATATATATATATATATATATATATATATATAGATATATGTAAATATGTATATATATATATATATATATATATATATATATATATATACATATATATACATATATATATATATATATATATATATATATATATATATATATATATATATATATATATATATATATATATATATATATATATATATAAGTGTATAGATATATATATATATATAAATATATATATATATATAAATATATATATATATATATATATACATATATATATATATATATATACATATATATATATATATATATATACATATATATATATATATATATATATATATATACATATATATATATATATATATATATATATATATATATATATATATGTATATATATATATATATATATATATATACATATATATATATACATATATATATATATATATATATTTATATATATATATATATATATATATATATATATATATATATATATATATATATGTATATATATATATATATAAATATATATATATATATATATATATATATGTATATATATATATATGTATATATATATATATATATATATATATATATATATATATATATATATATATATATATATATATATATATATGTAACAAAAGTATTGGATTTTAACTCATTAAAGAAGTAACTATACGCTTTTCTATAGATAAGTATAATCCATTTACTTCAATAAAATTTTTTAGAAAGTAAAAAAAAAGGAAAGTAAGGAAATATTAAGGAGAGCAGTCAAATTTGAAATTTTTTAAAGTTATTTAAAGATTTTTGAGGAGATTTTTTTTTAAGAGTGTTTAAAGTTTTTAAGTAGGATTGGGAACCCTGATGATGATTTCGAGTTAATTTTTGTTAAAAATAAAAAAAAAAAAAGGTAGAGTATGAAACACGTTAGAAAATAGGCAGCACACGTTGTTAAACGAGTAGTGAGAAACTTTACTTGTAAAATAATTTGAAAGCTCAAAATGTTTCTGAAGGACATGTTAACTGTTTGAACAACCGATTGACTCTGTTTATGTGGTAAGAACTAAGAGTTTTTTAAATTTAATTTTAAAATCAAAGCCTTTTATTAAAATCTTTTTCTTTAACTATGATTTTATTGATACTGCCACAAGTACTATTTCTTTCAAATAACATACAATGCAAAGACAGTAAACGTGTAACGTAAAATCTGTATTGAGAGATGATTTTAAGTTTCTATTTGAGTTAAGCAAAGAATGCATAATTTGCAAGAATTTTGGCCAATATTCAAACAATCATTGAGTACAAATATCTTAATTTAATACAGCTTTCTACCTTAAAAGGGTGAAAATTATACCCAGCAGACACATCTCTCTGGAAGTTAACAAAACCTTTTCTTTCAGATAAATCAGGTCACTCTAACAAACATATCACTTTAGTAAAAAACATCACCTGTGACAACTCTTTATTGATTAATATTTTTTAATAACTATTTTATAAACGTCGCAGTGCTATCTAGTAGCACAAACTTAATACGTTCGTCTTTATTTTCTTGCTTTATAGACACAATTGATGCAGTTATCAAAAAATGTACTGATCAACCCAGTATTGTAAATATAAAGAAAAAATTTACTACGTGTACACATAGTTTCCAGTTTCATCAAATCACAGATCATAATATTACAAAAATAATAGGGTCTATAAATAATAAGAAAAAGACAAGTGGTGATATATCAACTTATATGTTAAAATCTTATATTGTTCACTTTACGAACAGTCTTACAGATTGCATAAATAATAGTATCCATGATGGTAAAAACCCGTCATTTCTAAACATGGCTGATGTTATATTATGTTTTAAGATGATTGACCCAACTGATAAGTCGAATTACCATCCAGTTAATATTTTACCAGCCTTTTCTAAAGTTTTTGAAACTATTTTATATGAATTTTTGCTATTTTCTAATCCTAGTTTTGATAAACTTTTGTGTGGTTTCTGAAGAGGTTATGGTACTCAACATGTTCTTTTTTTGTTCCTTAATAAGTGGCATGATTATAATAATAGTGGAGACGTTGTTGGATCAAGATTAATAGACCTCTCAAAAGCATACGACCATATCTCGCATGACTTAAATAAAATTGCTAAATTAGACGCTTGTGGTTTTTCGAAAGAAATTCTTAATCTCTTGCTATCCTATATTTTTCGTCATAAACAAAGGGTAAAAATCTTCAGCCTCAAATTGAGTGGGTATATTTTTGGAAGTGCCTCAAGGGTCAATCCTTGGACATATTTTGTTCGATAACTTTATAAATGATTTATATTTATATATTAAAGATACAGAACGTTGTTATTTTGCTGATGATAACACTATTTATGCTTGTGATTATAGCTTTGAGGAGGTTATTTTTCATTTGCAAAAAGAAGCAACCAATACCATCAATTGGTGTCAGTTAAACTCGATGGTTACGAACCCAGATAAGTTTTAATTTTTTTTGTTGGTTCATAAAACACAAAAAATCTATCACTAAAAATAGATATTATATGGGTTTTTGCCTCCGATAAGGTAAAAACTACTTGGTATAACAATTGATAAAGATCTAAAGTTTGGGGAACACATTAATCAGTTATGCAGTAAAGCTAATTGTAAACTTTTGCCCTATGACGCATAAGAAATTTTTTATCCCGTGATAAATCTATTTTGCTGTTTAATGCTTTTATTTTGTCTAACTATTCTTATTGTCCATTATATTTGATGTTTTGTTCAGAAAAAGATGACAAACAAATAAATAGAATTCATAAAAATTCCTAAAGTATAGTCTGTAAAAGATTTGATTTGTCTCTGGGTGAATTATAAAATTTTAATAATAGTCCAAGAATCCATATAAAGAACTTAAGATTTCTTATAATAAAAACTTTTAAATCTATTAATTGTTTAAATCCAATGTTTATAAAAAACTTTTTTACAATAAAAAATTTTAAGTATAAACTCCGTTGTAGCAAAAACTCATTCTACCTCCTAAATGCAATAGCGGTGTAGTGGTAGAGCGCTCGCTTCATAAGCGAGAGGTTCTGAGTTCAATCCCCACCACGTCTCTGTTAGTACCACCTTAAACTCGTTTCTCCGCGCAGCGCCTTGTTTATCAAGGTTCGTGTTTCGGAGTTATAGAGTTGAGAGAGGATTATACCACAAATAAGTAGCCTCCTCATTTATAGTGGCCTTCTCGATCTTCTCGGAGGTGAATTAAGAAAAAAAAAGAAAAAAAAAAGGACATACCTCCTAAAGTCTCCATATATAATGATTCATGCTGTACGTTATATAGTGCCACCACGCTCTGGAACACTCTAAATAGTGAGACCATGTCCGCAAAAAGTCTTGAGGTGTTTAAATAACATATCAAGAATTGGTATGGTAATAATTGTATTTGCAAAACTATTTGTTTTTAAAATCTTGTTTTATTTTATACTGATTTATATCTTTAGCTAAGATTGTATTACTATAATTATTTATTATAATTATATATAATCATAAATGTTTTTTTACTAAAAAATTGTTTTAAACTAAAACAATTGTAAATTTTCATGACATTTTTATTTTTTATGATACAATTGTAATTATTGTATGACATTTATATGTGTGTGTGTACTGTCTATAAAGTTAAATGTGTTGATTTAAATTAGTTTTAGTGTTAACTAAAACTAGTTTAAATCATGTTAAAATCAACTTGAAACAAAATTTTAAATAAAAAAAAAAACAACCTTACTGAGCATATATTAAATATTCTACCCTGAGTCAGAAACTTTTAATTCTTTTTTTAGTGTGTAAATTTGTGATGATTAGCTTCATTATAGTAATGACTTTTTAATTTCTCTTTCATGTTTGTTAATTGGATACTTTCAATGGCAAGAAGGGGCGGTAGAAAACAACAGTAAATCACGGATGTCGCGTTGTTTAATTTTTTTTCTCTTCTTTTCTTTCTACAACTTTTGAATCAGTTAATGAACTGTTGATTTTGTTTTGATATGTGTAATATAGATATTTTCTTATCTTAATTTTTATTAAAATAATTAGTATATTTGCTATATTAAAAAGGGAATAAGAAAAGAACTTGCAACACACGCCGATTCTTCAATGCAAAACCATCTTTCAATGGCAATATCAAAATTGGACACACTTGAAAACAAAATTACGTTAACAGTGGATACACTTGAAAATAAAATTGCGTCAAAAGTGAATGCACTTGAAAATAAAATTATGTTAACAGTGGATGCACTTGAAAATAAAATTGCGTCAAAAGTGAATGCACTTGAAAATAAAATTATGTTAACAGTGGATGCACTTGAAAATAAAATTGCGTCAAAAGTAGAATCACTTGAAACCAAAATTGCGACGAAAACGGTTGCACTTGAAAATAAAATTACCTCGACAGTAGAATCATTTGAAAACAAAAACGCGTTAGAAGTGGTTGCACTTGAAAATAAAATTACATCAACAGTGGATGCACTTAAAAATGAACTTATTTCAAAAGTGGATGCTCAAAAAGATGAAATCATGTTCCATGAAAAAAATTTGGAAATAACAATGGCCTTTCTTGCAGTTAAAATGGTAAGAAAATGATTTAAATAAAAATTTGTTTCAAAGTAGATAAAATATAAAAACCAAAAATTGACAAAAAATATATGTAATAATCAACTACTTACTAATTGCGGCCAGCCGTGAATGTGTTTTGCTCAGAGTTTAAAAGTAAAACTTATAATATTTAATATATAAAAAAATAAAAAAGTAAAAATTGAACATGCATTAAAATAAATTTATTAGAAAAAATTGAAAAAATAAAATTTTTTTAATGAAAAAGACATATAGTTATAATTTTTGAAGTTATTTAAAAAGAAAGTATTCTTGGGCAATCAAATTAATTGTATAAAGTTCCAATTTCAAAAACCGTTTTAGGTACGGTAGAGAGGGGCTAATTGAGCAATTTTTACTAAATCTAACAGATCTCATGAACGTTGTGTCGGACTTACATAATTTTTTCAATAAAAATTATGTAAGTCCGACACAATTTTTTTAATTTAGCATGCTAAAAATATGTTAAGAATAAAGTATAGTTTTTGGTTTTTTTTTAAACATATTGCCAAAATTTTGCAGAGCTGTTTAACCTGTACCAGCGGGGTAAGTTAAGCAATAGTGTGTAGCAAGTTGAAAAATCAACAAACAAATGAATATGTATGGTACGAAACTTAGGTGAACCATCAATAAAACTTTCACTAACAGTAAACGTGTGTATAGATTATCACCTTTTTATTTTATACACTTTAATGACGTAAGTAAAAAAAGTGAAAAATTTAAATAGGAAGAAAGTCTTATAAAATATAAAAATATAATTTTATACAATTATCTTCACCTTTGAAGTCCGATTTAAAAACTAATTTTAAAAATATATGTAAATAATGTACCGCTCTATTATTTCTCATCAAAGTTGTGATCTGCAAATTTGTGTTCGATGGTTCAGTTTAATTTATTTTTTCAAAGCTGCTCAACTTACCCTTCTGGACAAGGTGACGCATTAGTTGTGTTTTAAAAAGAACAGTAAGACTTAAGAAAAAACAGTTAATTTTAATTAAAGTAATCTTAAATAAAGTGTGATGAAATGGTAAATAATCAACAATTAAGTGATAGCAGATATAAAAGTTAATAAGCATGCAAGAGAAATACAGCATAAACATTTTTTTACTTTTTGGTCCAAAATTGAAAAATTGCTCATATATCTTACTCAATAGCTTTTCAGCTATGTTGTGTTTACATTTTAATTCCCTAATTTTCATCTATTAGAAGTGATAATTCTCATCTATTAGATCTATTAGATCTATCGTCATGTGATGCATAGTTTTTGAGATATTTTAACTGCCCAACTTGCTTAACTAGCCCCGCTCTACCCAATAATGGTTTTATCAGATTCAAAAAACAAGGCTGTAAATTTGAGTGAAGAACTTAATAAGACTTAAATCTGCAAAAGAAAATTTTTTACTGATATTTGGGTGGTATACGTTGTTTTGGGAACAGCGAAAACGACTAAAATATGTATATTTATAAATGAAAAAATAATTTTATGTAAATTTTTAAATACTTAATAAATATTATGTTTAGTGATAAGGAAACTTCATGTTTGGTTCAAAAAGTTGAAAATGACAAAATAGAGATTTCGTGAAGTTTGTTTTTTTTATCATAATTTTTTATTTTTCAATGAGGTAACTTTATTTTTGTAAAGAACTTTATTATGATTTTGACTTTGCAAAAGCAAAAAAAAAGATCAAATATTATCTTCTTTTAGGATTTGGTTGTTTAAATAAAAAATATTACAAAAAGTATAACTTTTTCGGAGAAAACATTTTCATTAAAAAAAACACACACAACTTATATGATTGATTTTGGTGTCATGACAGTCCGTTACCACGACCATGGGTTGTGGTGAGTCTGTTCCACACCCGATTATTTCTAAACTTGTTCGTAATTTGGTCTCTATACTTTAATTTATTTTAGTAAAGGGCAAAAAATTAATGGATTTAAAGTTCAGTTTAACAATTTAATTTTTTTATTATGTATTTGGTAAACAATTAATTTACGTATGAACTATACTTATTTACTTCAGTATCTTTAACATAATAAAAGTAGCTTTAACACGTATGACAGTTGCGTAACATTTCTTCAGGAACTTTTAGAAACTTAGGCTAACATCCTATTTTAACGCTTTCATTAAGATTCATTTAAAAAGCTAATTTGGACAAAATTGGAAAAACGGACCGAAAAGATCTACTTATTTCAAATAACTTTTCAGTAAAAAAAACTCTTAACATTTGTTAGGAGCTTTTTTTACAGAATTCATTCAATTAAGCAGTTTTTACTGCCAAGTTAGACAAATAAATTAATAAATCTGTTGTTTGTGCCGAAAATTGATACTTAATGCAAATGGAAACCGTCTCGATCGTAATAAGGTGATAAAAGTATAAATGGTTTCCATTCATATGTAAAAAATAACAGAAACATAAAAAACAAAGCAAAAATAGCCAATATATCCATTCAAAACAATAACTCCAAATATATAAAATGAAGAAGTTAATAATAATAAAAAAATTAATAAGAAAGGAAAAATACATTTTCCTTGAGATAAAATAAAAATGAAAACTTACATTCATTATAAAAAAGTATCAAAAATACTTATAAAAACAATTTAAATTGATATACTGTTTCATTATTATATAGCTTTAAGTAAATGGTATAAAAATTATTAAACTTCGTTATAGCTTTTTGAATACAATCAACATTCAGTACATTTCTTAAATTTTGCTATTTAGGAACTTTGTTATGTACTCTATGTATTCATTTGAAAACTCAAAAATGTGAGTAATCAGATAACAAATAAGAAACTTACTATGCAAGGTGGTTTTTCTTTTGTGAAAGTTTCAAGATTTAATTTTGTATTAATGCCAGTTTGTATTAACAACTCTTTTTAAAAAGCAAAGCTAAATATAAATGATCAAAATAAGATAAAGGTTTGTTTTTATTTGAAAACTGAACCCCTTAGCTTTTAATGATTGACTTTATGTAGCCAGTTTCAGTAATAAAACTACCCAATAATCATTTTAAACTAAAGACAGCAACGTAAAAATAAACCAAGACATCTATTAACACCACAATAACATCACAAAATTAATAAATAACAAATAGTTTGACTCAGCCTTTAGGAATCCCTAAAAAAATAAATATACGCACACAAGTGAGAAAAAAATATTTGTACGAATAATGACTCACCCTAAGTAAAACAGAGCGTAGAGCAATTGATGAATGATACCTTTAATGTTTTAATTATTTGATGGGAAAAAAAATATATTTCAAGCATTTTCAGAAAAGTGTTTGGATATCCGTAAAGAATCAAAATTTATAGATATATATATGATTCTGGAACTATCCAGGAAAAGATTATCTCTGAATTTAAGAATAATTATAAATACAGCATTTGAGATGTTATCATTCCATGATATACCTTTTTATGCATGTTTATCAAACTTAAAAATCAAATTATCCAATGATTTGGTTCTGGAACATGCTTCATAGAATTTATGAAAACTAAGACATTTTAAGATTAATATCAACTTTATTGAAAGTTTAACCTTGACTTTTTTTTATTGTCATTGAGTATTGTTAAGAAAAGTGTCTTATTTAAATAATTTATATAAACAAATATTATTTTCTTATTTAATATATATATATATATATATATATATATATATATATATATATATATATATATATATATATATATATATATATATATATATATATATAAATATATATATATATATATATATATATATATATATGTATATATATATATATATATATATATATATATATATATATATATATATATATATATATATATATATATATATGTATATATATATATATATAGATACATACTTTTGAAGATTATTTGTTTTGCTTTTTAACCTTTGAAGCACTGTAACAATAATTTTATCATTCAATGCATTCTCCTTTATGGAAAGATAAGATATTTTCACACTGCTTATTTAATGTTATAGATGAATCCTAAAGATTTCTGTGGATCTTCAAAGAAATTAAAAATTCCATTTAGAGAAACTGTTTTCCCTGTTGACCAACCTCAGATCTATCGTGTAAATCTGATGAAGACTTTATTATATCCGAGTCAGATTTAGAATATGCTAATTCAGAATCAGATAGTGATGTTTTTGATTGTAATGAACAACAACACGTACCATAGTTCCCATTAGATAAAACACATTCGCTACTGCAACCACCAGTACGCCAACCGCAGAAAAAAAAAACGAAATCTTATTCGGAAGATATAAAAAGTTGATGATGCTGAGCAAATAAATCTTCCATTTCAAAACAGTAACAATGAAGAAGATGATGGTAATATAACCTCAGATGAGCCGATGTCACATGTACCAAGATTTCTAACTGATTTCTTTAAAATATTGTTGATGAGCCTATTAAAAATGCCTCACAAAAAAATATAGAGAAGAGTTTACATTCGGACAAAAATGAACGAGAGTAATTTATTGGCATTTTGTATTTAATGAGTATTGCAAAGCTCCCATCAACACATATGTACTCGAGCAATGAGATGTATTTTGAAAAAGTTGCCTCAGTGATGACATTAAACCGGTTTGAAAAAATAAAGTTGTTTCTTCATTTCCATGACGACATTCAGCCTCCAGAAAACTGTACCAACAAGCTTTACAAGATACGTCCAATTGTCAACATGCGGAAGGAATCTTTCATTAGCTTGAAACATGAAGAAATTATGTGTATTGATGAACAATTTGTTCCTTTCAAAAGAGGATCCTCTTTAAAACAATACAATCCTCAAAAACATAAGTTTTATATCTTGGCTAGTGTTGATGGACTTGTTCATAATTTTAAGATAGATTCAGTTTCAATTGATGTTTGTAAAGGACAGTTTGATTTGGAAGCGTCGTGAAATATTGTGATGCACTTGTTAGTACCAAGGTAAGTACCAAATGTACCAAGGCACATAAATGGCACAAGCTATTCTTTGACAATTGGTGCACTGGATTGGAACTAGTGAAAACACTTTACGATCAAGGCATAGCATGCCCAGGAACAATGCGTACAAACAGACTCCTAAATGTCAATATGCCCACTGATGGTGAATTAAAAAAAGAAAGCAGAGGTCGAACTACCATCAGGGTTGCTATAGTTGATAATGTTGAACTTCGTGTTGTCAAATGGTTTGATAACAGGGGTGTTGCATTGCCAACAAGTTATGAGGGGGTGAATCCAATAACCATTGTTAATGGCTAGGATAGAAAGTCCAAGAGATTTTTTTCAGTCAAACGACCATCTACGGTTACTACGCACAAAAAATATATGGGGGGAGTAGATCTCCTTGATGGCATGCTGGGTCTGTACAAGATCAATATTCGATCCAAAAAGCCGTATCACAAACTCATTTGGCATTTTCTTGACTTGATTGTAGTGCAAGCATGAATACTCTATTGTAGAAAATGGCGCAAGCTTTAAAGAAAGATATTCTCCAACATGAAAACATGAAAAAGGCACAAGCTTTAAAGAAAGATATTCTTCAACTTCGCATATTTAAACTAATAATTGGCAAAGACTTAGTCCAGTTTAAAAAGGTTTTAAATAGGAGAGGACGACCATCCATTTCTTTTAACCATCTTAATAGAGCAAAAAAGAGAATGGATCCTGCTGCAAATATACCTGAGCCATCCACTATAAAAGATAATATTGGTCATTTTCCTTCTATTGTAGATAAAAAGGGTCGTTGTAAATACCCAGGCTGCACTAAAATAACAAAAGTTTTTTGTGACAATGGTAAAGTTCACTTATGCTTTACATCTCATTCAAATAGTTTTAGAAATTTTCACGAGTAATCTGTTAAAACTAAATTCTGTATGCCTTGGATTTTATTTTGATTTTACTAGATGGTGAAATATAATAAAGAAACAAAAAAAATAGACTTTTTGTTCTTTTGACTTTTATTTGCCATCTTAGAGTGATCAGATTTGATCCAGGCGGAGCAAATTTAATTTATGAACACCATGATGATGTAGTTTATTGTCTTTTGAATTCTTGAATATGTTGGTGGCAAATTTATGATCATAACTTCTTTGGAAACCGTATTCTTGGATCTTGGTCGGTGTAATGGTTCTAATGGTTTTAAATTATTATCATCACTACATCGGGGGGCCTAAAAGCAACAAAGTCCAAAATCCACTTAATTTCTGAGGTACACACATTTTTTTGATCCCTCTTTGTTTTCTTGGACCTAAAGGTTTTGTCATTTATTCCATTTATTTCTTTATTCAATTTGATTTTCCTTATTCAATTTTTTCCTTTTTCCTATATGCCCAGGTTATTCCCAAATTGTAACCAAAAATCCCTAAAGCCTAAACCAATACACGACTCTAATACCTGTTTTATATGTTTTCCTTTTAGAAACCGTTCGTCAATTTCCATTCACTTTGCAACAAGTTCACCTGGAGAGAATGGCACATTGAAGGACGTTGTACCCGCACCCAATGCTTCTCGGCACTACAATCCGAGTATCAAGGACCCCATGACTTCTCCTCACTACAATCTGCATTTCAGCACCACAATCTCACCGTGAACCTCAATCCCATCGATCCAATTGATTTCCTCATAAACCACATTCGCCACGTCGTCATCCGCTTCACCGCGGATAATCACATTCATGCCGGCTCGCTGTACAAATTCGTATCGAATTTACATAAAAAATATAATAAGCAATAATAATGTTTTACTTGTGGGGTTACATTAATTAAACCCATATTAACACTTATTATTAACACTTCAATGTATTATTCTTTTTTTAACTTAAAATGATTTTTTTATATCCAAAGCATAGTCTGTAAGACTTTCGGAAGTTAACTAGCCAAAGTTTTATATTTAATGTCTTAAATATGTTGTTGCTGTATTGCATAAATACATATATATATAAAAGTCAGGTGCGCAAACGTGCAGTTACCACTCATAATGGGCCCTAATTATATATGTATAACAACCGCTTCGTGTTTTTAACAAAGAAAAAAGTTTTTTTAAGTTACCTTATCCGTTGCAGGGTTTCCATTTTTGTCCTTTCCATTTTTTTTCCCTTTCCGAGATAACTCTTTTAACGGATTTCGTCAAGGTAAAACAATGCAAAAACTCCAAATAACAACCCAATAGCAAATAGGGTGTGTCATACTGTAGGATTTTTTTTAAAAAAAGTAATAACAAAAACCCTCGAGAAAGAAAACATCGAACAGCTAATTTAAAAATAAAGTCAAAAATAAAAAAAATGATGTTAAGCTACTGAGAATTGTGTTTTAAAATTGCATATTTATGACCAGATAACATTCCATAAAGAATACAATGGTAAAAATTAAAATAAACGAATTTAACAAGCTTTCAAGCTCTAGTCAAAGTAATTACGACTACGGCTTCCATATATTTTATATCTGCGATCCTTATATTCCATATTTACCATCAAGAAAATAACCAAGGTAGCAAAAATTCAAAAATCTATGACAAAAATAGAGACAAATAGTAAAAAACGAGTTAGTACGTCATTACCTAACCGGTAAATGCCTGATAGAGTAAATGATATTATGAATAGATAATACTATGAATAGATATGAGAAAAACTGTTGATGTAATAACTATACTATTGGAATAGATGTTCAGTGATGTACAGGGGCTAATTAAGAAAAGCAAGTGGGAAATGTGTAATCGTCTTATCTGTCTACTAAATTGAATTTTTTTTTTTTCGTTTTTGAAATCTGATCGTCAAAGTCACTTTAACTACACCAATGGTTTCCTTTATTATCTGTGTGAGTAATTATCCTAATTTTAGAGGTAAATTTTGCAAAAGCCAATACAACAAGCCAGATTTTTTAGCTCTACAATTAGATTTTTATTTAATCGTAAAGCGGCATGATATACTATTCTATTTTTTGCTCTCGACAATGGTTGGAGTACGATACATTATAAATAAAGAGTAATATAATATGTAACAGCATTAATCAGCAATAAATGGAGATCATTTATAAATTGCACAACTGATATGGATCACGTGATGGTACAAATACATTATAAATATAGAGTATAAATATAGAGTAAGATATATCATAAATATAGAGTTATATAATGTGTAACAACAGCAATCAGCAATAAATCGATATTATTTATAAATTACACAACTGATATGGTCACTCTTCTTACACGTAATGTTATTACCGCATTCAAAATGCTAGAAGCCGTGCATTGTTCTGAAAAATTAAACATTAAAAATCCCTTTCAAAAAATCCTTCAGTTTTTTTTTATTCATTCGATATTTTTATTCATTCGAGTTTTGATAACCATTAAAATGTACTTAGTACTTAGAAAATAAAACCTCGAGTTTTAATTTCTAAGTACTAAGTACATTGAGCTTCAGTAAATAATAAATTATTCTTAATTAGTAAGTAAATATTTTTTGTAAAATATTTTCAGCATGGTTCAACGGGAAATTTGTGATATCATTGTATGTTTATATTGTATGTGTGTTTGTATATATGTAGAAATTATCAATAATAAAAAATAAACGACATAAATTTTGTATAAAAATGATCTATACTTTATTATAAACATTTTGGCGGTTAATTTACGCAAAAGTGGTAAACAATTCCAACTTTAAAGTCGAAAAAATCTACCTTTATAATTTATTTCCTTTTACTTTTATTAGGTAGTATTAAAAAACCTACATAAAATCTAAAAAGCTTAATTATTATATATATAAAACATGGCCTACTTTATACCCGGCCGGATATGTTGCAAAAATAGGCCGAAAATTAGAAGGCCAGTTTTTCAGAGTTTTTTTCGCCAACGAAACACGACTTAAAGCCAGTTCCATCTATTTATTCTGAAGAAACTTGTATTCCATCTTCTGTAATGCCTAAAGTTTCTAACTTTTGTAAACAACCAGCTAAACGAGATTTTACTATCCCAGATGAAATTCATTCATTTCAAGAAATGGATAAAATAAAAAACATTGATATGCTTCTCGAGTCTAACTCTCCAAATGGATTTATTTTTCAAAGATATGAAAGTTTTGTTTTATATTATCGTTTGTTTTTTGTAGACTCCACTCCTTTTATTGAATTAACAAGTGTTGATAACAATTTGCATGAAAAACTGCATTATAAAAGTTGTCCACTTCCACTTCCTCATTGCTTTAGAACTATCAGCAATTGTAAACTCACAAGTTTATCTATTTTAGATAATATGGTGTCTTATATGCACAATCTTGTTGAAGGAAACTCCTATTTTTAGTTAATGAACTTTCAATACTAACCTTTTTTAAATCTAAAGGTCGACCTCAATATTCTTCAAAAGTATTGCGTTTTGCACTAATGCAAAGATATTCATCATCTCAGGCTTATTTACATCTTCTGGAACAACTTCCTTTACCATCAAAGTCACTATTAAAAAAGTTAGTATCAGGTGGAATTGTTCCATAAAATCATTAAAGTTATTGTTAAATGAGGACAAAATAAGCAATGATTGTGTTATTCTTTTTCATGAAATGTATCTGCAGCAATCTTGTGAATACCACAGGGTAGATTAACTGGACAAGATAAAGAGGGTAATCTCTACAAAGGAGTAATTGTCTTTATGATTGTTGGCCTTAAGAAATCAATACCTTATGTAATTAAAGCCATCCCAGAGACAAATATTACTGGAGATTTGATTAAAAATGAAATAGAGGAAAGTTTAAATACATTAAGATCTGCAGGTTTTAACATTCGAGCAATGATTGCAGACAACCATCCAACAAATGTCTCAGCGTATTCAAAATTGCTTAGCATTCATGGGTCAGACAAGCCAGAAGAAAATTTCTTTATCACTTATAATGATCATAGAGTTTATCTAATGTATGATAGTGTTCATTTGCTTAAAAACTTAAGAAACAATTTGATTAGTACCAAAAAGTTCATTTTCCCACCATTTCAGTTCAATGATTATGGTTTTAATATAAACGTGTGTCTGCAGGGGATATCTCTTAGGCTTTGCTTCATAGAGTACATGAAAAAGACAAAACTCTTTCAGCAAACTTAAGAAAGGCATATAAATTAGGGGAAAAGACTCTATATCCAGGTAACAATACACAAGATGTCAACTTGGCAATAAATGTATTCCATGAAACAACCTGAGCTGCAACTCAAACTTATTTTCCTAATGAATACTCAGCATCAAAATTTTTAAAACTCTTTAATTTATGGTGGGTAGTTCCAACTCAAAAATGAAATACTCTAATCATATTATAGGAAATGCAGCTGTTATGGGGGATGGTAAGCCACAATTTTTACGTGCACTTGCTCACTGGGTTCAAGAGTGGCAAAATTTACAGTACAGTTCCACTGAAAGATATTGTCTCACAACTCAGACTTCTAATGCACTAGTAATAACATTGCAAAGTACTTCAAGTCTAATTGAAGATCTTCTATTTAAAGGATATAATTATGTTCTAACCCCACGTTTCCAAAGTGATCCATTAGAGCGACATTTTTCAAAGTATCGCCAAATGAGTGGTGGCAGGTTTCTAGTTGGATTACGCGAAGTAATTACTTCTGAGAAAATTTTGCAAATGAGATCATTATTAAAAGAGAACTTTGACTTTTGAAAACTGGATTTAAAACCTTTTCATTCAGATGTGAATTTGAATTCGATTTCAGAACTTTTTAATAATGAAATTCAGGAAAGTGAGTTAGATGAAGACAGTAAAGAGGTTACAATTTATATTGCTGGATATATATGCAGAAAGTTACTTAAAAAATTGAAATGTGAATTGTGTACTTTATTGCTAAAAAGTGATGTCGTTGACATAGATGCAGAATATATTGACCTAGTATCCAGAGTAGGTCTCCTAACTCCCTTAAAGTTACTTGCAAGTCATGTTGTTAGTTGCTTTGCTATGCTTGATGCAGTGAAACAAAGTCTACTTACGTTGGAAACTCTTGAGATCAGAAAAGTTAGCGAAAATATCTTATACGAATATAATTTGAACCAAAATTTTTTTTGTGATATATATATATAAATTGTTTATACAAATAAATTGTTTTAACTACAAATTTGTTTATAATTTCAATATCGTTAATATCTCAACTCCAAATGCTATTTTATAAATGCATCTGTTATATTTTAAATGTTAAAAATAATATATTTGAAATGAACTGTAAAATATAGTTTTACTTAATATTTGATAATTGTATTACTAATTTAATATTTAACACAGATGAATTAGCCTAAAAAATATTAAATAAGGAATACTTAATAAACTTAAAACTTTGGAAACGTTAAGCATTTCTTTTCAAACTATTTTACATTTTAAAAAACAAAAACTTAAAATACTGAAAAACTGGCCTTCTAATTTTTGGCCTATTTATGCAACATATCCGGCCGCGTATAAAGTAGGCCATGTATAAAATTTTTATATATATAAATTAGATATATATAAAAAATTAATTGATATATGAAAAAAATTATGTACATGTAACATTTTTATATATTCTCACCTAGTGCACCTTTTAATATCGCGTGTAATCCTGTCCGCTTTCATTATGCTGTCTTTCTAAATCGACTACTTCTATCTTTCATTCTATCATATCTTCGTTCTTCCTAAAATTACTTTACTCTTGTTCCGTAGAGCGGGTAATGACGTCCTTTGTTCGTATTACGTCATTTCAGTCGAAAATTCGTGCGCTAAGGTTAAGGTTTAGATGTTTGTGTTTTTTATGTCAGGTTGTAAAATTATTATATTTATGTTTAGCTACACGAGTTTTTAAGTTAGGAAAGCTGATCCTCTCTATCATGACTATTAATATTTTAACGTGCAACATAAACGGTCTAAACGAACGGGACAACGAAACAAGTTTTTTTATTTTCTCAAAAAATCCTCCTTCAAGAAACTAAATCCGGACCTTCCACTGTTAAACAGTGGAGCAATGAGTGGACTGGCAAGTCTGTTTAGAACTCCGGTCCGAGTCATGACTGTTGTAGGGTGGCGTTTCTCTCTTAATCCAACGTTTCTTTAAACGAACTAAAAAGGGACAATTACGGGAGAATATTAAACGTCATGATAAAAATTGATGAACACAAAATGCAGGTGCTAAATATTTATGCTCCTAATATGCCGAGAAAAAAGGCGCCTTTTCTTCGGCGAACTTGGAGACATCTCGACGGACACAGGACTACCTGTCCTGTTGGCCCGAGATTTCAACAAAAGCCTGCCTCTTGGCACAGAAGGCACAAGCAACTCTAAATATCACACCTACGGCATTGACGAACTCGAGGACTTCCAAGGTAAGTATAACCTAGTAGATAAATTTTCGTTATAATTTTCCCAACCAAAAGAGAATTCACATGGCGCAATCAGACGGTTAAACGTAGATTCGACAGAATCTACTGCCCTGATAAAGTCGCCGAAAAAACAATATACAGCAAATTTCTCTTTCCGACCACAAGTTCGTGTTAACAACTGTCAATTTTAATTAAACAAGGAGAGGACAACGATACAGAAAATTAAATTGTTCTCTATTGGAAATAGAGGTGCATAGGCAAAAAACTGAACTTTCAATTCAAGATTAGCAAACTAAAAAACAAGTCTATTTAAAAATGGTGGGACAACTACAAGTCAATTTAAAAATGGTGGGACAACTGCAAACTTTTTGTCAGGGCTGAATTACAACACAGATCGATACAGGAAAGTGCGAAAAACAAAAAACGCATCAAAAAGATCGAAAACGAAATCCAACGGTAGCAACGGAACAATAACCCGAATATAGATAGTATCAAAGAAAAACGCAATGCTCTTTTCTTGCTCCAGTTTCCCGGAGCATTTATTCTCACGAAACAAAAGCAAATCAAAGAAGGAAAAAAACCTTCAAAATATTTTGTATAATTTGGAAAAACTTATCAGCGGAACAAGTCAATTACCGAAATTCGCAAGAATGAAGACACATTGACGAGTGAACCAGGTGAAATACTCAATTCCCTGGTTTCATATTATAAAAACATTTACACCAAAACTAACTTATGCAAACACAGCCAAAACTATGTCTTGTCACACATCACTAAACGTTAAAGTGATGATGAAAACCGAATTTTTAACACCCGCCTTACCAGCACGGAACTATAAGAAGCCCTTTTTAATTTTGAAATCGTAAAATCTCCGTGCTATGACGGACTACCAGCTGAATTTTACAAAATTTTTTGGCATATTTTAGAAAAATATTTTGAAGAACTTGCTTTTAAAATACCTTTTAACAGAAACAAACCAGCCACTCCATGAAAAAATTAGTAAACTCACTAATTCCGAAACAAGGAGATCTTACTGAATGCAAAAATTGGAGGCCATATCTTTAATCGGCGCTGATTACAAAATATTCACAAAAGCGTTGGCCCTAAGACTAGCAAAAGTAATGGGGAAAATTATAGAACCAAATCAAACTTGCGGAATCCCAGGCAGAACAATATTCTTAAATTTATATTTAGTCTGTGATCTTATAGATTATGCAGATATAAATATCTACCTAGTTTCTTTTTATCTTTAGACCAAGAAAAGGCGTTTGATAAAGTCGATCGTGTGTTTTTACTGCAAATCCTCTAAAAATTCAATCTCGGAGAAAATTTTGTATTTTTTGTTAACACTCTTTATTCAGAAGTTTTGGCATCTGTTCTGAACTGCGGTTTTTTGTCGGTCTTCTTTCCTACGGAAAGAGGTGTCATGGAAGGTGACCCTCTCTCTTCTGCTGCACGTTTTTGTTGCTGGAGTTCTTGCTTTGGTGGTCAGAACAGATAGCAGAATAGAGGGTTACCTACAACCAGGAACACCGAGACTCCTTAAAACGCAGCAGTACGCAGACAATTCGAACTTTTTTGCCAGGGACGTAAAATCTGTCCGCCATTTTTTTGAAAAAGTAAAACTGTTTGTAAAAGCTAGTGATTCAGTGATCAATGCTTAAAAATTAAGGGTCCGGCTCTTGAGGGTTTTGATCCTAAAATTTACCGAGAATTGGACAACCTAGAGATGGACAATAAAACCGGTTTCGAAATATTAGGTGTTACTTTTTACACCAGACTGAGTAATACTACCAATTTCAACTGGCTAGTAACTCAAAACAAAGTAGAGAAAAAACTCAAGTTTCTGGGACTACATACTTTGTCACTTAGTGGAAAGACTTTGTTGATAAATACGTTAGCAATGTCAAAAGTGCGGTTTCTGGTAAACGTGCTGCCCTTTCACGAATGGGTAATAGAACGTCTGCACAGAACCCGTCAAAGCGGGGGTCTCGGAATTTTATCACTGAAGGAGCATAGTCTTGCACTACGCCTCAAAACACTCTATCAACTGAAAGAATGCGAGGAGGACAAAGCTCACAATTTTTACCATTTTTCAAAGTATTAATTGGTGAGTTCACTTATAAAATTTACGAACCAAAACCAAAGCTAAAACATTTTATAGCAGAACAATTTTCGAAACACTGGGGCGACAAAACGTCTCAGTACTACAAAACAACAATCAAAATATTAGGCAAAAACGGGTCCCTTTTTAACATCCCCCAAAAAACAATAAAAATTTTTTACTTAGAAGTGACAAAAAACAAAAAGACAGTCGTGCCAGCAGACCTTTTCTGGAACGGTTCAACAAAAACAACAATGCGGTGGACCCAAATTTGGAAAAAACACTTCACCTCCTACGCATGAGGACCAACTCAAAATATCCTCTTTCGTATTTTACATAAAAGTTTACCTTCCGCGGCCTTGCTAACCAAAAGCACAAGGCAACAGATCGTCAAAAATAACAAATGCAAATCTTGTGGTAAAATCGAGGATAACATCCACATCGTCCTCCTTCTGTTGAAATTTGGGAGTATTTTAAAACATGTATATAACTCCTTGACACCCCAAAACAATTTCTCTCCGATAAATTCAATTTTCTTGATTGAAACGGCAAATTTATTGGAGAAAAACTCCACTTCGCAGCTGCTGTTGACACTCATTCAAACCATCATGAGTACAATATGGAACAGTAGATGCCACCAAATGTTAAGTAAAACAAAATTTGACCCAAAGGCAGTAATCAGGATAATAATCAGGAACATCAGGAGTGTTGTTACTTTAAAATATAATTATCACGTCCGTAGAAACACTGCGGACCTTTTCTGTCAATATTTTTGCATTAAAAACGTCTTCTGCAAAGTAGAGAATCGAAATCTGAAACTAAACATATGAGCAAAAACAAATTATGCATGCAAGAACAAATTGTGCACTAAACATGCAGATCTGCATATTTAGTAATGATTTCCTTTTCTCTGGAATTTTTTTATGTTATAAAACAAATTTAATGTTATATATGATTAAAAAATCACTGCCAGCCCTTGTTTTATGAAATATTATTTTAACATATAAGTGTTTATCCTTAGTGTCGTAACGTAAAGTTTATGTAAGAGTTTTGTATTTTTTTAATTTTTTCACTTTTCTTTAAAAAAAAACATTCTTTAACCTATTATAAATATTCTCCATTTATACCTTTATTTTAACTCTCGATTTTTATCCGCACAACGGCTCTAAAATAAAATACCAAAATTACAAAAAATATAAAATTAAAAATAAAAAAAAATATAAAATCATAAAACACCAAAAATATATAAAATCAAAAACACACATAAAGAAAATAATACAATATAAACAAAAAATAGAAATGTATATATATATGAACAATATTAAACCTATATATTGAAAAACGTCATAAATAAAACCTGAGTTAATTTATCTTAAAAAAAAAATGTAAATATTTATTACTTTGTAACCCAAAAAAAAAAAAGTTAAAAAAAAAAAATTAATTAATTTTCCAGAACCCTGGAACAAAAAGACGTCTCTGTACTACAAAACAACAATTGAAATCTTAAGCAAAAACGGGTCTTGTCTGTCCCTATTTAACAGGAGTTTAACACCCCCTAAAATCAGCAAAAAATTTTTTATAAGAAGCAGCAAAAAACAAAAATGCAGTTGTGTCAGCAGAAAATAAAACACCCTCTTTTGTTTTTAAAGAACAGTCTTCCATCTGCTAGCGAAAGCGTAAGACAACAGATTGTTAAAAATAACATGCAAAACTTGTGGTAAAAATAAAAATAACATATGCAAAGCTTGTGGTAAAATTGAGGATAACATTCACATCTTTTCTTTCTATCCTCTTTTTGTTGAAATATGGGAAAATTTTAAACTTGTAACTCTTTGACATCCCAAAAAAATTTTTATCCGATAAACGCAATTTTATTGATTAAAGCAGCTTAAAGCTTTTATATTTCTCGTTCATTCATTGCCATCTTAATTATGCAAATATTGCTTGGCACAATTAAAATAAGTACAAATAAAAGAAAAAAAAATATTTAATAAACAAAAGCATGCAATCAATCAGAATCATTTCCAATGTGGGCCGTTATCCACACTCCCGAGCATTATTTGTTAATTCAAATATAATGAATGTTTATCAATTAAATGTCTTTCAAATCTTTATAATTATGTTCAAAATTATTAAAAGTTTATCTCCTAAAATAATTTACTCATTATTCAAAATAAATCGAAATAGATATTTAACCAGATTTTCAAATAACAGTTATATTCAACCCAAAAGCTATTTTGCGGATTTTCAATTTTTACTAGAGGGCCGAAATTATGGAATATTAACTTATGAACTTAAAACAATTTCTACGCTTAATGAGCTTGAGAACAAATTGAAGCAAAAACTACTGATTAACAACGTAGCGCTCAGCCTTTTCTGAAATGATTTTCGTTAATGAATGCTATTGTTAAACTTACCCAACAATTTTACGTTTATCATTATGGGCTTGACGATCTTTGAAAAGGATTGTGCCACTTGCTATTACTTAAATTCTTCTTTTTTTTTTATAAAAAATACATATATAAAATTATGGTTTACAAGAACTATTCACATATTTCAAGGTATATGCCTTTTTTTTCTTTTTTTTTAATTTTTTCTTAACCAATGCAAAAACAAAAAGTTAAAGTAGAACTTTAGAACCGATTGATTTTTATTTTATTAAGTCTTTAGAAAAACGTTTTATATTATATAGTGTTAGTTTTTTTGATTTTGTTGTCTTATATTTACTGTAAAGACTAAGAGGCTTAGTGATAAGACCAATTTCTGTCAACTTTTTTTCATTAAAAACGTTTTTTGTCAAGTAGAGAATAGTAGAGAATAGGAAAATCTATACATATGAGCTAAATAAAACAACGGCTTAAAGTAAGATACGCATGTTTAGTAAACTTTAGTAAAGTTTCGTATTCTCTATATTTTACCAACCACAATATGAGGCACCTCACAGGATAAGGGACCAAGTCTTAATTAAACACAAAATTTTGTATCTGCTTTTCGTTTGGGGCAAACTGGAACTGTTTTTAGGATTTTGTTTATATGTCCGACTTGTTTGCAGTAAAAACATGTAGACGGCTTTCTTTTAGCCGGAGACAAACCCATCGAAAAATCTAGATTGCCAACCGTTTCTTGAACTGTTTTGGGAACATTTGCTGCTCTGACCTAGAAATAAAAAATAATTTAAGATAATTAGTGATGTTTTCATTGTTTAAAGCCTAAATATTAGGCCAAATTTTTCTTTATTCTAATTCTCGTAATGATGGTAGGTCAAAAAATAAAAAACCTGTGCAAACGTTTTCCTGTCAACTTGTGGCTCCGGACAAATCAAATCTTTCCCGCGTTCTGGGACAAAAATTCGGATGCTAACGTAGAAATATCATTGTCTTTCTGATGAGAGAAGTTTAGGTTGTAATATTTGTGGCGTGGTAATTTTTGAGATAAGTTGGTGTTGCCATATTTGGAATTTTACCTCCGCACTGTCCGAATCAGTCGTACAAGTAATCACTCCAGGTTTATCAAATTGAAATGTGAAAAAGTGCCATTCTTGATATTAGGAATTGCTTTAAAATTTGGTGAAAGCTGTTCTTACCAATCATATGTTGGAACGAAAATTGAACCATTCTCGTCACCAACGATGACTAATTTATTCAATTTTGAAATTGGAGTACTAGCTTCTATGCATGCAGCAAACTCTTTGACCGAAGCTACTTCACTTCGCCGAAACTTGGATTTCAGAATCCCAAATACTGCATCTGTAGAGAATATCGTGCTACCGACAGGCAAAAACATAATAGTTATTTTTTGGTTTAACCCAACAGCTACTCTCCAAGAGAAATACTGCATTACAATGTTGTTTTTATTTTGTCCTACGCAGTTGTCAGCATGGAAATACAGGTTATCTTTGATAGAACATTTATATTCAGCATACTAGTGATGAATAATACTCAAAATACAGTTTTCACCCTTTCCGGTTAACATTTTTTCAGGTATCACATAATTGTGCTGAACACAGGCCAATTCATTTGCAATACCTAAAATCCCAACTTTAAACGGAGTTAAAAAATAGATAGGTGCAGGTTGATCTGGTACGTTTGGTAGAAAAATTTGCTGTGCATAGTCAAAAGAAAGGTGTGAAATTTCATTTTTTTTCGTCAGTTTGATACAATCATGTTAAACGGAACGCTCTTTCTCAACTAACTTTATATGTTTTAACATCTCAGTTATACGCTCTCGTTTGACTTCTACTTCTAGATTAACCATTCCAGACATTTTTATAGTGTTATTCTGACAGACACTGCATAAGTCCAAGCGCGGACGTTGGATAACAATAAAAGGCAAGGTCATTCTCCAAATCTTCGAGAAAGCTATAATTTGCAGCGAATGCATTCCAGACAATTCACATGTGGATTTATATTTTTCATGTATGCTTTTATTTGTCTCCCGTGATGGAAGAAGCATCATCCGATGATCTCTTATTCCTCAAGTTTTCCGGGTAGAACTATTGCATTGTTTTCAGCATAATTCATTATAAATTGAACAACTGCTGTGGCATCTACTTTTGTACAAGTAATTTTGGGTTGTCTTCCAGTATTGCTATGTTACGAGGAGTCCTTACAAACTTAATGACTCGCCTGCGTAGTAGACGGAGACGTTTACGACCAATCCCATATAAAAACAGGAATGTTTTCAAACATATCTTGTATCCGTGAAACCGATAATCCATCAGTGCTTTTGATCGAAGTTCATTTTGATCTTCTTAACGATTACAACACATAAGCCTATCACTTGTGTGAAGCAGAGCACGTAACAGGGCAACAATATTGTCATTCAGTTTGTTTTCATGTTCAAACATCCCATTAATCTCAAAACATTGTAGTCTGTACTCGCGTATTTCTGAATGTGAGAAGCGCGCCTAACAGTTTATATTTCTTACTCCTTGATTACATCCACAACCAGATTTTATAAATTTTTGTATTTTTTCCTCATCCTCATTTTCAAATAACTGTGAGTAAAGTGAACGGAGAGAACTATTGTCTTAATGGTGTTATCAAGAACAATAATGTTATTTTGGATTGTCAGTTCATCCTGTAAAGTTGAAACCAAAAGTGCATTCTCACTCATTGGTTCATCTAGCAAGGTCGAGGTTAAAGGTTGATTTTCATATATCGCCGCTTCATTGTCGCTAGATGCTTGGTTATCAGATGAATCAGACATTTAAAAATCATCATCGAAATCATTTTCTCTATATTCAAAGAAATCGTGCAGGGCTTCGTTGACTTTTGATGGATTTTAACCATCAGTTCCACAACTATTTAAAAGTTTTGCTATGTCAGCATTTTTAGAAGTACTGGATTCACGATTCATAATAACTAAAAACCATCAATATTAAACGAGTCATTAAAATTAAACTTAAAAAGTTTAATTTTATCTGAACTTTTTTCTACACCTAACGTGAGTCGGCTCTTATCGTTGGTTTGAAATACTAGCAGAAATTTCGCAACAAATAATTGTTTGTTTGTTATAATTAATTTGGTGCGTATGAACATAACCATCATGCACTTCTATTTAAATACAAAAAACCGCAATACATAGTTACATTTATGAATTAAGCGGGCTTATTACGTCAGCATTTGAAATCAATTTGTTTCTAAAGTAGCACCTGTTAAAAGGAATTTAACAAAGTAAAGCATATTTAAAATTATTTCTTTATTTAACATAATAATTGTTTATCAATCAATAATTGTAGGTACTACGATTAAAAACATAACAAAAAATTTAATAAAATATTTGGTCACCTTCATTGGTTTAAAGGGTTAACAAATAACATACAAATGAGTTATATTTTCAATAACTTCTTAGGATTTTCAACGATTATTGATCAAAAATAAAAAGTATTATATACTGGCACGCTAAAACGTTAATAATACAGCATAAAAAAATAATTAACAAAGAGTTCTTTACTTCTAGAGGAGAAAACATTTTCAAAACAGTTCTGATAAAGAGTAGGTACCTTTTCCACATTTAAAAAAAATCCTTTTTTGCAACTTCGAAAAAAATTTTTCACAAAAAAACACCTAATATGTATTGTAATATGATAAAACTATAAAAAAAACAATTATCTTGTTTTTGAATTTTTTGACGTGACTAACTATTATGTCAAATATCTCTGTAACTAGAAACTAAGACTTGGTACCTTTTCCTGTGAGGCGCCTCTTAGTGTTATTTATGCCTATTAATTAATCACTGCCAATAATTGTTATTATTGGCAGCTATGAATATATAATTTATATAAATGTTTTTATGGCATTTTTAATAATTTTAATTTTGTGCTCGTCAGTGTTGCTGTATCGAAAGAGGGCTGTGAGTGTAATATTTTTGTTGGAAACTTTTATTTACCAGACGCTTTATTTTAATTTTTAAATGTCTTTTTTTTATCATAAATCGCTTCTTATTTTGGATTCCTCTCCGCACAAAGGTTAAAAAATAAAAAAATAAAAAATAAAAAAATGAAAAAATAAAAATTAAAAAAATAAAAAAAATTAAAAAAATACAAAAAGCACAAAAAAGTATAATATTAAAATTAAAGAAATAATCAGAAAAATATAGAAAATTTAAGAAAATTTAAAATAAAAAATTAAAAAACACACATATTATAAACAATAAAACTTCTATATTGTAAATATTCTTTAGTGTGAAACCTTTTTGTTATATTATCCTGAGACAATGTAATTTTATAAAACTGTAAATATTTATTAAAAAAAGTAAAAAAAAAGAGTAAGTGTAATACATTAAGGACAGGTGTCTCTCAGGTGTAAACAGAATGTGTACCCGAAAACAATAAAGATATAAACGAAAACCAGTAGCAAGAGAAAGCCAACCAAAACAACGAAATATAGGTGTAGAAAATTGCAAATACCAACTAACTGTAGTATAACAGAAGGTGATAATATCGTTATCGATAATAAAACAAATAGAGTATATAATGACAATGCAATGGAAGAGTCGCAAGAGTTGAAGACTACCGAAAAAATTAAAACCACAATAAATGACTCAGAAAAAAAACATAACATTATCAAAATTTTATCTGAAGAAAATAAACAAAGAAAAGAGAAGAAAACAAATAAAACACAACCACCAGAATTCAATTCAATAACCCAAGTAACAAAAAAAATGCAATTGATGATATTATAGATATTGAAAACGTTAACCAACTGATTGATGCAAGAGAATTTGAACAAGTTCAACCATTTTGAACGAAACCAACTGTTTAATGCGAGTGAATTTGAATCGAATTCAAAACTATGAATAGCGATGAGATAACCATACACAACAATATCCACTTAAATGAGTTTAAATTAGATGACTGTAAAAAAATGGAGTTAATAAGATACGTGAAAGAAAAAAAAGCTGAATATAAAAAACTAAAACTCGAGAAGCGTTTTGCATATAAAAACGTGAAAAGGAAAGAAATAGACCAAGTTAGTAGACAGTTATATAGACAAAAAGAAAATAAGAAAAAAAAAAAAAAGATGGTCAACTTGAAAAAAAATATATATATATTAACAATCGCATCGATTGGTACTAATATCTCTTCATCGTGTTATAGTATATTATTATACGGTATATTTTGGTAACTATGGTAACGAGTAAAAACAAATTAGTTACACAAAAATCAAAGCTATATTTGATATAAATGTTTGATTTTATTGTTGTTGACCGAATGAATGGTTTCGACATTCCGCGCTCGGATAGTGCAATCCAAACAAGAATTGTTTTTGAAAAATTTTCTTTTCCGCAAAGCGAACATTATTCGAAAATTTGTCTTTGCCGTCTGTGTAGTGTCCGGCGTTTCCAGGCATTTCATCGCCGTTGAAACAAAAGTATTTTTCGTCGTCTAAAATTAAAACACTCTTTTTTTTATAGGGGTGATTTACGAGTTTTGTGCCCTTAGACGCTCTCCATCATTGTATTTGGGTGTTTTTTCACGTTAACGGTACTTAATCTAAATTTTGGCCAATTGTGTACAAATTGTCTTCTGATCGACGTTGAATTTACGTGCAAGTTTTCTTTGACTTTCACCTTTTCAATTGTTGGTCAAACTGCGAAGTTTTGATTTTTTTCTCGAGTCCACGATGATGGGCGTACATAATTTACAGGTTACAATTATATCAATATCGATTGATATAATTGTATGCTGTTTTGCGACAGATTCCTTCTTTAATATAATGGTTAACAACTTCAGCTTTAGTAGCTTTTGAATTTTTTACAAAATAATTTTTGACATTATATTGAAGAATATCTCTTTCTTTGCCGTTTAACATTTTTTGAGTAATTTTTTTTTAATAAAACCAGAATAAAAATACAAATTACATTCGAATGCTAAAATATAATATTATGGATTTCAAGCAAAACAAAGTTAACTTTTGTGTAACTAATTTCTGCTCGCCCGTTGTATATCCTGGTATAGTAGTAAAAATTTAAAAGTACTAATTAAAAAAGTTACATAAACAATAAAAATTTTACAACCGCAAAAAAATAACAAAAAAAATATATTTTACGAAAACAAAATAAAAGATGTAAAATTTTATTGAAAAGTATAACAAAAAAAACAATTTTTTAGTATGCGCTATCAAGTTTCGGAAAGCAGCTATAAATAATCCCTTAAATGGGCTACAAATAGAGACTAAGCTCTTTAATTACTTTGATAAAGATTTGATAAATTTAATAGCTTTATTATAACTAAATTGATTTTGAGTTTCATTTGAAAAAGATTTTTTTTTTTTTTTCTTTAAAATTTGTAAATTATAACCAAGCAAAACGTAATTGTAACTTTATTTAAATTATGATTTTTTTAAACGTTAAGTTACATCTAAGCTTACACTTTTTAAGTTTAAAAAAAAAATTATTGTTTGTGTTTTGTAACTTATAACAGTACACAAAATATTAGTACTAATGTTTTTTTAATAAAAAAAAAAAAAGTTTCAATATGAGAAGTTGCAATTAATTCATTAATTGCACTTTTCAATTAGCTGCTAAATAGTTACCGAAAGAAGTTACCGGAAAAAGTTACCGGAAATTAGGATGATCGTATCTCTCAGTAGCTTTTTCCGCGAGTTTAAAATGAATTTTAGGTTCTATTTTGTGATTTAGGATCCTTATCAGTTTGCGGAAAATTTTTTTCAAGAATTATAAATTTTTCCTTGTGGTTGCATATTTTTGACGGCTTAAATTTTTTTTATATATATTTATTTTTTTCTATCTATTATTATTAAAACATGTATAATGGTTTCTAAATTCATTTATCCATTATTTAGTTATTATTATTATTCAATAAAGTAAGAACTCTTTTTATTATAGTTTTATTATAATTATTTTTTTATTGTTTTAATAAAACGAAATTTACGCATTTTTTTTTTCTTTGTCATAAAGATCAAATCTTTCTTTAACCGATTAGTAGACATCAACTGGACTATCTCATAGGAGATAGTCCAGTTGATTAGTAGTATTAATGTTTTTAAATCAGGTTTTATTTATGAAGTCATTTTTATCAGACGAGTTTTTCATTAATTAACTCTATACCGTACTGTCTTTCCTCAACATTCTCTTTGCAGAGCATGGACTCAGAGAATGCGTATCAAGCTCAACGTCGAACTATTGACATAACAAGTGCAACTTGTTCACTTGATTGATGTTTTAAAAGGTTAAACTGGTAAAGAGTGTGTCTCGGTTCTTTAGTAAACCTATGTGCGACTTAAATTTTAACCATTTAAATGATTTTTCAGCCATGCACTCTCACACTACAAACTCAATTATTAATTTAATGTTTTTTAAATTCTCATGGTTTGAGACCTAAACTCTGAAGTTCTGTTGGCAGTTGTCAACCATACGAAATTAATAACCCAATTTTAAGTAAAGCCAAGTCTGCAGGTATATTTCCACTTTAAGTGGCAGAGACTAGCTTAAACTGATCAGAGGATAAATTTTTGGTTAACACATCCTTTAGAGTAACAAGAGTAATAAGAGGATTTGCAAAATCAGTTTTTTCAAAGGATGGATTAATTAACATCATTTGATAATTTTCCAATACTGCCTCTCCATTTGTTGCTGTGTAGAGTCTCTCTATTAAGAGTTAGTATCAGATGACGCAGAAAAAGTTCATTTGTATGGAGTGCGCAAACCAGACAATTTAACTTTCTTTTGAGTTTCACTTCCAGTCAATGGATTCCTCTATTTAACCTGTCTTTACACTAGTAGAATCAACTTCTATTGCCTTTATTGGTACCATTATATTTTAAAAGTTCATATATATCCTTAGCAATTACTTCAGCGTGTTTTGTACATTTTTAACTTTTTAAAATGTAAAATGAAAAAGATACCAATCACTGGGCACTTGACATACTGTATAATGTTTTTCTTTGATTGTAGCAGGATAATATTTAGTGGAACTTTTAAGTATTAAATGAACTTTTGCATTATCAATTCTGCCATCAAAATCAAAACACTCAATCAATAATGCTAGTCCTGCATTGAGTGTCAAACTTTACGAAAAGAGGCTGCATACCTTTTCTGAGCTTGCTCGACTTTGTCGTTAGCAATAACTAACTTGGTATCGTCTTCTTTAATTATTCCTGCATCCATACTAGCTGCCGTTGTAATTACAGCTGTTTCCCATAAGCCTGTACCATGCCGTATTCTTGCGAAAACTAAGTTAGAAAAACTTTCATAGTTCCTTCTTAAACTTTCCTGAACTTCATTGTGTCAACACATTTGATTGAGCTTTGTATTGCTGTTTGTTATGCAACATTCGTTAATAAGTAGTTTCGTAATGAATGTTTTACTAAATTCAAATTCAAACTTTTCTTCTAAATTTTATTTATTTGTTTTCAGACGCTTTTTTTTAACTGTAGAAAAAATAATTGAACTTTCATTAAAATTAGTAAAATACTTAAAGTCCAAGTTAATTTAATAATATATTATTCATATGTTGTCTTAACATCCCAGCAAACATGTCAGCCTTGAATCAACGTTGAAAACCGGTCGCAGCGTAAAAAAGCGTTACATTCACAAAAACAACGTGTTTTCAACGTAGAATCAATTTTTGTTTTTGTACCCAGCAAATATATCAGCGTTGAAAACCGGTCGCAGCGTAGAAAAGCGTTACATTCACAAAAACAACGCGTTTTCAACGTTGAATCAATGCTTGTTTTTGTATACTTAATCGTGGTAAATTTAAACGTTGAATAAGCGTTGAAATTGTAACGTATTTTAGGCGTCTCAAAAAAAAAACGTTTATTCAACGTGGAATCAACTTACGCAAAAAGCCACTTTAAAGACGATTCAAAATCTACGTTTTATCAACGTTAAAAAATAACCGCTTTTTAAACGTCACAGTTTCAACGTTGAATAAACGTAAAAATTTCAACGTTTAATATCTTCTCAAAAAATCTAGTTTATTCAACGTTGAATAGTACGCAAATAATCACAGTAAAAACATTGCAAAATTTAACGTTTATCAACGTTAGACATTAGCTGCTTTATCAACGTATATAAGCTATTTATGAAACAGAGTTTATTAAACATTAAATATACCAACGTTGAAAATGTGGTAGTTTAAAAACGTTGAAAAAGTGTTACTTTGCCAACGTTAATAAAACGTTGTTTTGACAATGTTGAGGAAGTGGCACATTGAAAACTATTGTTTCATTACCCAGCAAACATGTCAGCTTTGAATCAACGTTGAAAACCGGTCGCAGCGTAGAAAAAGTGTTGCAGTCACAAAAACAACGCGCTTTCAACGTTGAATCAATGTTTGTTTTTGTATACTAAATCGTGGTAAATTTAAACGTTGAATAAGCCTTGAAATTGTAACTTTTTTTAGCGTCTCAAAAAAAACGTTTATTCAACATGAAATCAACTTACGGAAAAAGCCACTTTAAAGACGATTCAAAATCTACGCTTTATCAACGTTAAAAATAAACCGCTTTTTAAACGTCACAGTTTTAACGTTGAATAAGCGTATAAATTTCAACGTATAATATCTCTTAAAAAAATCTCGTTTATTCAACGTTGAATAAAAGTACGCAAAAAATCACAGTAAAAACATTGCAAAGTTTAATGTTTATCAACGTTAGACATAAGCTGCTTTTTCAAGGTATATAAGCTATTTATGAAACAGCGTTTATTCAACGTTACATATACCAACGTTGAAAATATGGTAGTAAAAAAACGTTGCAAAAGTGTTACTTTTCCAATGTTAAAAAAATATTGTTTTGACAACGTTGAGGAAATGGCACATTGAAAATTATTGTCTTGTTAACTAGCCATTACAAAATGAATTTGCCGTGAAGTAAAGGCAAGGAAAACTTAAAAGAATGCATGCAGATGGTATAAAAAAAATATTTTAATAAAGTTATGTTTTATAACTTCTTTTTATTGCGGCTAATTTAAAACATTTAGATTTTGCATCAAATTGCAAATAATATATATAAATCCCAGGGTATATTCGGCTAATTCAGGTTATTTTTGTTGATGATTTCTTTATTTTAAAATGAACATTTTAATAAATTGCAAAGTTGTATTAAATATGTTATTTCTAAGTTAGAAATAGCACTTAATTTTAATAAGATTCAGATGTTTAAAGTAATATCAAAATAAATAAAACATAAGTCAAACTAAATTTAGTCTGTTAACAGACTCAATTTTTTATTTATATGAAAAACTTTAAACACCTTACCCTAATTATCAAGCAAATATTTCAGTATAAAATCTTCAACCAATAATAAAAGTATGCATTATTATGTTTTTTTTTTTGTATAAAAACACGTTTGGATAAGAAACTTTATTTCCATTTTTTTGAGAAACTTCTAATTTTAATAAGAAAAGTATTAAGTCCTAATCATCGAGTTGGTGTTGTATATTTACTTTTAACATTTATTCTTTATCATATAATTTTATTTATTTTAATAATATGTTTTTATGCATGTATATATGGGTAAGTTTATGAATACATATAAAAGAAATATATACATTTTATAAACGTATATATTTATAAACATATATATCCTTATATATATATATATATATATATATATATATATATATATAGTATATATATATATATATATATATATATATATATGTATATATCTTATATATATATGTATATATATTTTTATATAACATTTAAATGCATAAATTATATATATATAAGTGTGTGTGTGTATATATATATATACATATATAAATATATATATATATATATATATAATATATATATTTGTTTTTAAATGTATATATATATATATTTATATACATTTATATATATATATATTTATATATATATATATATATATATATATATATATATATATATATATACATATATATATATATATATATATATTATATATATATATATAATAAAAACATATATGTATATGTAAATATATTTATACCATATTTATTATATATATAATTGTATTTAAATATATATATATATATATATATATATATATATATATATATATATATATGTACATATATATATATATATATATATATATATATATATATATATATATATATATATATATATATATATATATATATATATATATATATATATATATATATATATATATATATATATATATATATATATATATATATATATATATATATATATATATATGTATATATATATGTTTATATATATGTTTATGAATATAGTTGTTTATTGTAAAAACAGATTGAAGTTGAGGCAGTTGTTCTATGATGTTGGGTAAAAGATGGTTGGTTATTTTTATCAACTGGTTTTCATGCAATGAAAGCTGCCCATAATAATTTTTCAATTGATTTTTCATGGAACAAGCATAGAGTCAAAAGAAATAAAGTTACTGGAGGTCATTAAATTTTACTATACTCATTGCTTTTTTAGTTGTTTTACATGAATAAAAAAACTATTATAGTTTTATATTAATGGTGAAGCACTATATCAAATAAACTTATTTCTTATTTTTATTTTGGGATAAGTAATATTTTGAATCTGTTTATTGTTTTATGATTGTCTAGATATATATCGTAATCTGTTTACACTGAATCTACATTTTAGTTTTTACATTTTTGTTTATATTTGTTTTACTAAATAATGCTAATTAGTATCTATTATAAGATAAAGATGTAAGCAAAGGATTTAGTTTTATGAATACAGAGGACTCTGAAAAAGAATTTAAGTAATTATGTTGGTGAATGATTTTGTTTCTCTTTGCGTTTAACTTTTCTTTGTTTTTTATATGGTAAGGAATAAATAAAATTTAATATTAACTATTGGTCATAGCTGATTTTAATAATATTGTCTAAATTTTTTTGACTTGCGATAAATAGATTTTAGGGGTAAGTTTATTTGAAAAAGTTCTGGTAGATCAAAGATAGAGGAATGATATAGTTTTAACTGGTTTCCATCTTATGAACGAAGTACATTATATTATTTAAATTGATGGTTTATAGTTACACCAATTTAAGTAAGTCTAATTTAGTTAATTTATGTATGGAATTGTGACTATAATTAGTTCTAAAAGTTGACTTTCATAAAATTATATATATATATATATATAAATATATATATATATATATATATATATATATATATATATATATATATATATATATATATTTATACATATATATATGTATATATATATAAATATATATATATATATATATATATATATATATATATACATACATACATACATACATATATATATATATATATATATATATATATATATATATATATATATATATATATATATATATATATATATATATATATATATATATATATATATATATATATATATATATATATATATATATATATATATATATATATATATATATATATATATATATATATATATATATATATATATATATTAATATATATAAACTAAATATATATATATATATATATATATATATATATATATTTATATATATATAAAAATATATATATATATATATATATATAAAAATATACAAATATATATATATATATATATTTATATATATATATATATATATATATATATATATATATATATATATATATATATATACAGTGACATACGAAATTAAGTAACGTTGTTGATAAATTCAAAACTCGAACAAAAAAAAAAAAATTATTTACGTTGTTATCTACATAAATGCAAAATTTTATGTTTTTTTCTTTAATTTAATTGTACAGAAGAAGAAAAATATTTATAATTTTTTTTAACTCGTTGTAAAAGTAACTCTATCAAATGAAAAGAGCTATCTTTCAATTTTTCTGTCCAAAGTAAATGGGACTAAAGTAAGAAACATCAAAATTTTTAATATAAAGTATAATGTTTTATCGATAAATTTTATTACAAATGCAAAAATATCATGTCTGATTTTCATTTTATTAGTTTGTTGTGCCACCTTTTGCTTTTATGACTTTTTCTAAACCTCTTGGCATGCTTTTTACAAGCTTTGATGTGAGGTCAGCATCAATTGAATTCCAAATTTCAATAAGAGCTTCTTAAAATTATTTTATATTTGTTCGTTTTGAAGGAGGTATTTTAGATATTAAAATTGCCCACATATTTTTAACAGAGTTAAGGTCCAGTTTTTGTGGCGGCCGTTTAAGGATGTTAGCTTTTTATTTTTTTATGAAGAACTGTTTTGCCACTTTGCATGTGTGTTAAAGGTCGCTGTTGTTTTTTAAAGCCAAATATTTCACATTTATTCTCATCAGACCATAACACTAAGTTCTAAAATGCCTTACTCTTGTTATTATTCAGTTTTGCAAGTGCTAAAAGTGTTTTTTTGTTTATACAATTATTGAGGGGTTTAATTTTTCTGAAGAAGGTTTATTTAAACCACCCAAATTATTAAACCACTTAAACTAAGTCATTTTTGTTCAGTTCGACAGGAAACATTTAAATAAGGATTTTCAATAATCTGTTTTGAGGTTATTGTTGAATTTTTGTCTTCTATTAATGCAATTAAGATATTGGTTCTTGTAGAAGTCTTAATGGGGTGACCAAGTCTTTTCTGATTTTCAGCAGACCTAGTTGTTTCATATTTTGTACACATCTTTCTAATACCACTTATTGATATTTGATATTTTTCATCACATTGCTTGTAGATTAGGCCCTTTTTTGATCACAAGTGACCCGAGAACTGATGTCCAATGAATAATTTTGATGATAAACCATTATTATTATTAGTTTTACTTTTTCTAAAACTAAATTCCAAAAAATATAGTTTAAAATGCTTGTTGTTAATAACTTTAACAAGATATTTTTGATATTATTCCTTTTTAGTGAATAGTTATTGACAAAACATATTTCATAATAAAAATGTTAATGGTTCTTACTTTGGTCACATTTATTTTAGACAGAAAAACTATTAGTTAGCAAATTTCATTATATACAGTAAACTCCTGGTTAATCAAACCTCCAAGGGGTATAAGAATTTACTTCAAATAACCCAAAATTCGAATAACTGGAAATGACCTTTAAAGTGACCTACTTTAAGTTACTTTCAAGTTTTAATAAAAGTAGAAAGTAAAAAAAGATAAAGACCCTTGGAACGAGGTGTTTCTTAGGTTTTATTCTTGTTAAACAATAAGTATTTTACAATTTATTGAGAAAAGCCATTTTTTTATTTTTTTTTTTGTTCCTTAAATGTTTTTATTTATTGTCAAGGGGAGCAAAAAATTGTTTTGAATAACCAAAATTTCTAATAACTGCAGGTTAGAATAACTGCATTTCTGCGTAACGGTTTTTGCATGAGTTTGTTATAGAAATGTTAAAGAAATTATTCTATATATATATATATATGTATATATACATATTATTTATATATATATATATATATATATATATATATATATATATTCATATAATTTATATATATATATATATATATATATATATATATATATATATATATATATATATATATATATATATATATATATAATTTATACATATATTTATATATATATATATATATATATATATATATATATATATATATATATATATATATATATATATATATATATATATATATATATAATTTATACATATATATATATATATATATATATATATATATATATATATATATATATATATATATATATATATATATATATATATATATATATATATACATTTAATTTATATATGTATATACATATGTATATATATATAATATATATAAATATATATATTTATATATATATATATATATATAATAAATATATATATAATAAATATATATATATATTATATATATATATATATATAAATATATATATATATATATATATATATATATATATATATATATATATATATATATATATATATATATATATATACATATCTATATAATATATAAATATAAATTATATAAATAAATAGGTATTTATTTATATTTATATATAAGTATGTATATGTTTATATTTACTTTTTACTTTTAATAATAATCATACTAATTCAATAAAAAATTTTTACATTTGCATCCAGACTACTAACGGTACAAGTTTTATTTTTTGATTTAGATTTTTATCTTAATGATATCCTGGACTATCAATACGATATCCTATGAATTGTATTTTTATATTTTGCATAAATATATATACAAACACTCATACACACATTAATCTTATAGAAAA